>NC_139329.1:600000-775000 GCF_056507025.1 Lutjanus erythropterus | reverse complement strand
GGAGGAAGAGAGAAAGGAAAGCACTCAAGGGTGTTGTCACGCAGGCGGTATTGAGGTGCAGTAACCCGTCTGTGTTATGCAGAGACGCGCTTGGCTCAGCTGGTGAGCGGCGTGAATCTGGACATTGAACCAACACAGCCGAAGTACTGACCAATCCCACGTGCGGGGCGACACGATAGTGGTCCGATGAGGTCGGATCACTATGTATCACAAGCAGACACAAACGAGTGGAAGGAGAATAACAAACACAGCAACACAGGCAATATCTTTAAACATTAAAACGCAGCCTAGAACCGGACGCGGTGGTCCGTGTTAACACAAGCCCTGTACAAAACTTAAAAATGAAACACACACTATCTTATATCTGCCCAGAGCTAAAGCCTCTTACTGTTGCAGAAAGTGGAGTGATGTGTCGTCGTTCCTCGTGCGTCCTTGTTGCGGCAGAGGTAACGGGGTTAGCGGCCTGGTTGTAATCTGGAGGACTTTGGAGGAAGTATTAAATGAATATTTAATAGTCAGTGTCTTATTATGAACATACTTACATGAAAAGTGGCAAAAATGTTTGTGAATGCTGTCAATTACAGTTCTTAGAAAGACTGAAAATCGTAATCAACCAAAATTGGAATCAGTAGGTCAGACCCCTCAAAAATCGGAAATCGGAATTGGCTAAGAAAGTTGAAATTGGTGCATCTCTAGTCCTCTGCCTCATCTTTACAGTCTTTACAATATGATATGCATTTTCATGTTAATGTAGATGGAGAATGTTTTGGTTTTAAATGCCATTTTTAAAAATTTCTATATACATGTGGACTGAAACTGAATCAGATAAAGTCAAAGAATTATTTTGGAAACAGAGACGACATTCATCCTCTTGTCCCTATGATGTACCAATGTTGTGAGACAATTTGTCAGTGTGTGTCCCTGTTGACCTGTTTGAAAGTGACTCTGTAAAGAAACCACACGTCTCTTGTCTTTCTCCCGTGAGTCTCTTTCTCATTCTCACCATCAGTCTCACCTCCTTGTTTGTCTGCCTCTCCTCCCTATGTTTTTTGTCCTTCACTCACTCTTCTTCCATTTGTGTCCCTCCCCATCTTCAGTCCATTTCCACTCTCTAATCTCTCAGCTACAAAGGACAACAATCAGGATCAACTGCTTCAGTTGTGTGTCACCAAAGCAAAGCCCTGATGAGAAGGAGAAACTATAGCAACATCTGCTTGAATGTGTGTCCCTGTGTGTGTGTGTGTGTGTGTGTGTGTGTCTGTGTGTGTGTGTGTGTGTGTGTGTGTGTGTGTGTGTTAAGTTATTCAGTGATTTATCACCACCTGTGAAGTGACGATGTTCTCCAGGTGGAAGTATTTACTCAACTGGAACTTCTTCCTTGTCTAGCAGGTTGTTGTTGATTTTTTGAGGGAAAACAAACTGAAAGCTCTGTTGACCTGAAATGTGAACTCAAGACATCAAGCTAGTGTTTCCTGTTCTCAAATGAATTCTTTCTCAGCCAGCATTAAAAGAAAGCATTTAAAAAAGCGCTACCATTTTCTACAAAACTCACTGATTTTTCAACATCCACAGAATATTCACAGAAGTGAATGCTAACATGGAATATATGAAAGAAAGAACAAGTCTGATCATTTTAGACACACCCAAAAATTTTTTCTTTAATCACTTCATATTACATGTGTGACATCGCTGTCATGATCTGCCTAACATGCAATTTATTATTTTTTTTTTATTTTATTTTATTTCATTTTTATTTGCATGCAGTATAAATATGTTATTTACTGTTTCTGTATGCTGGGGTCTGAGCCCAGCTGTTTTCATGTGTGATGTTAGTCTCCATACAACCTCATACCACTTCAAAAGTTATTAGAACTCAGAACACCAGTCCAAGTGATTAAATTTTAGAAATCATTACCATTGAGGTATCTTAATGAGCACTGGAGGGTTTCAGGGTTTATCATGTGTCAGTGCAGTTTAAAATGCAACATGAGATTGCAGAAAAAAAGCTGAGAGTACTTCAGACAGCAGTCCCTGTCTATTCCAACACTTGAAATGACCAATGTTAATGTTGTCTTCAAGTGAAGAGGGACTAACAATATGTTTAAACACCCGATTATGGGACAATAATTAGTGGAAATCACAATAATAGTACAGTAATGGCACTACTGGTGCACAGAAATGTCAGTATTTGTATCTGTATCTGTTAGTAGATATGGTTTATATGTCATCTAAAATTGGAAAAATGTTTTATGTTTTGCCGTAATATTCATTGGTAATGCAATTGTTGTGCCTTCAAAGCATCAAGTTGATTTTATTTGGGCATATATTATAATTAATTGTGAAATATATTTACCTATCTGCATATTCTTTTTTTAAATCTATTTATATTTAGTTAAACTAAGTTGTAAGAACTGTCTGAAGCCTACCACCACCTGTCCTTTAACTGAGGGATGTTAAAATATCAGAAACTGAAAAAAACATCTAAGTTGAAAGGAATAATCTTGATGTATTAAATCAGTGATTGATTAAGGTAGATGCAACCTTTTTGTTTAACAATGTTGAGGTAATCATGGAGCTGACATTTCCAAATAATCATCAGTCACGCATATCTGCTTCCATCACATTATTTGAGCTTTCTTGAATGGTGTCTTCAGGTTTGGGTTCATCTCTAAAAGGCACACCTGTCCCAAAAAAGTCAAATGCCCCCTGGTGGAATAGCTGTGAAAACACAATGAGCTCATCATACAACCAGATAAACTGTAGTCTGTGTAATGTCGTCAAACTATCAAGTCAAGTGTGAAATATAATGTTTGTCAGCAGTGTTTATTCACACACACACACACACACACACACACACACACACACACACACACACACACACACACACACACACACACACACACACACACACACAGTGACATCCTTTGATAATCTCACTGATAATAATGAGCTGATTTGGATTCCAGTGACTGTCTCGTCCCTCTACTCACACCAGCCTAAGCATCTCTACATGGTTGGCTTTATGTTGCCATGGAAATGGAGACCTGTATTTGCTTTGTGTTTTTGCGAGTCAGAAGGGTTTGTGAGGGGAATGAATCGTGACTGTGTAAAGTTCAAACACTATCGTGTGTCTGTGTGAATTCTTCAGTGTTTAAATGTCACCAATCAAAACTCCTCGATTTCTTGTCTCTATAAATCTTCCTCATGGAGACATTTATAACACACTGTGTTAGTGCTATCATTACAATGGAAACCCTCACTTTTATAATCCCATATTTGGTGTCTTGGGATGAAATATGAAAGTTCCAAAGTGTAATTATATTTTTAAAAAAAGGATTAAACAGCTGCGATTAAACAGCTCCACACCCTCAATGATATCAGAGAGTGTCTGTGAGTAGGACTGATTATTCCATGGACCTTCACACTTAAATGCAGTGGCAGGTTTATCAGATTGAGTGGTGTGTTTTTAAACCTACACTGGCTTAATATCATGATGTTTTAGGCTCTGTGTTTATGCTCATATTCAAAAGAGAGCTTAGTGACAGAATTAAGAAAACTTCTTTTAAAATCACAAGCGTTACTAAAAATCTAACCTTACAATAAAGCCTTACTCAACAATATGCTGTGTAGTTCAATGCAATCATAGATGGTGAGATATCAGTGTTTCTGTGATATTTCTGTTTTAATCAGCCTTAAAGCTGGTCAGTAGTCCTGGGATTTTTGAGGACGGTCTACTTCAGGAGTCTGCAACCTGCGGCGACAGAGCCTCATGCAGCTACTTTGTCCCTCTCTAGTGTCTTCCTGTGGCTTTGACAAAAATCGATATGGCCTTTACACCTAATAGTAAAAAATGCTTACTTAAATGGGCGTAATGCATCATATCCTTCCTCTATTGCTCAGCACCTTTTTCTCTAAATTTTGCCAGTAGCTTGTCTTGAGATTCCCTTCACTATCTATGAATGCCAAATCCCAAAAAAAAGAAAAGTCTCAAGTAGATATGCACCGATCGACCGCCCAGAGACCGGAACCAGCCAGTTTTCAGCGTGACTGGCTCTGACCAGTGAAAGGCCGGTCAGCGTCACATATCTGATTCTGTGCCCATCATTAGTCAGGTTTCCATCCAAATGTCTCGAAATTTTGGAGTGAATTTAGTGAAAATGCGCAAAAAGAAAATGCGACTTTATGCCCGTTTCCATTTGTTATTATTCTGCGATTATTGAGAGGAGAGTGCACCATGAGATGACGTCATCAGAGAGCGTCTCTCTGCCACAAAACAAACAACACACTCGGCTGACAGTCAACAACTGATCATGGACAGATTCCTGATCGACTTTATTAACTTTATTTTTATTAACTTTTATTTTATTAACTCCAGAATTTTTCCAGTTTCTTCGTCCCCCCAAACATATCTTACTTTATCATCCGCTGCCTTTTTTTGTGACCACAACGTATACGTGTGACGTGATATCCGGTCTAGACGCGTGACGTGGTATCCGGTCCAGTCATCGTTTATCCGCAAAACTGTTTCCATAGCAAAAAGTCGACTTTCCTTTTATCAATACGCACACAAAATCCACCCCCTCCAAACGTAAAAACTTTTTTATGAATTTCTGGCCTTTTTTCGAATTTCTGGCGTTTACATTAATGTTTATTTTCGCTATTTTTGAAAATTCGAATAAGAATAGGTGGATGGTAACCCTATTACAGTAACACATAAGTTCTGCACAATGGTCACGTCATGCGCGCAGCAGACAAACTGACTGTGACATCACCACAGCGCTGATAACAGCTCCACACACTCAGACACATGCTTGCAATGAAGATGGTGTCAGCGACAGATTCCAAGAACAGGATAAAGAGAAGACAGACAGTCTACAACGAGACAGAGCAGCTGATAATGTCGCAAAACAGCTGTCTGCTTCCACAGGAGCTCACGTGAAATCCTGTCCTGCGAAATCCCGCGAGATCATGGATGGATCCTGGATCGCGCAGGATTTCGCGAGTCATCACATTCAGCTGATTCATAATCTTAATGTAAAACTATAATAAGCCCTGGCTGTAACCTGGAGGTCTTTGGAGAAAATTTAAATAGTATTTAATGAATATTTAATAGCCTTATTATGAACATCTAATTTAATTTTTACAAGAAAAGTTGTAAAAATGTTTGTGAATGCTGTTAATTCCAGTTCTTAGAAAGACTGAAAATCGGAATCGGCAGGTCAGACCCTTATAAAAACCAGAAATCGGAATCTGCTAAGAAAATTGCAATTGGTGCATCTCTAGTCTCAAGGGAAAACAGAGATTTTACAATAATTGTGGCTCCAGACCGAATTTATGCATTTTTTAGAGTCAAAAATGTCTGATTTGAATGTACAGGTTGCTGACCCCTGGTCTACTTGAAGGCATGATATTTTCTTTTATTGTTGCTATTCCGCTTTTTAAAAAGGACTTCTTCAGTGTGTGAGTGACTAAAAGAAAGACTTTAAAAAGACTGAAATGAATGAGTTACAGAAGCCAGAGGAACATTGGATACAGGAAGACACGTCAGGACTCTCCATCTTTTGGGCTGTCAGTGACACATCAACATACAGTGAGGCAACAACTCTGAGCTCTTATGGTCATTTTGAAGTGATGTTCATGTCTCCCTTCCCTCTGTGTCTCTCATTCTCTCCTCAGAAACCTGTCCAAGAACCCCATGCTGACCACTTTGTCCTGGCAGATCTTTGAACATCTGCAGCTCTTTGAACTGTAAGTTGACTGTCATAGTTACAACTGACACATCATGACCTCACTACTCTCCTACACAGTTGCCAACACACTGGCCTCAAGCAGGAACATTTACATTTTCTTATCTTAAATTTATCTTACTTTTTTTCATACAGTGGGCTCGTATTCATGCCACCTCAGATTCAACAAATGATTGTAACCTCAGATACCTGTGTAAATGATCCACCTGTGCGTATCTGAGTGCATGTGCATGAGACTTGTAAATTAGTAAAATTAACACCCCTATAATACCATATAAGGCTGCACTTCCTGCTCTATACATCAAGAAGTGTTCATTCATGAAAATGACAAAGAAAAAAGAACTCAATGCTTTCAGAGATCCATAAAGGAAAATCTGTCATTTTAACAGTGTCAGCAGTGGAATTAAAAGACCTGCTAAAGCAAAGAAATGGGAAAAGTGAGTGCTGTTAATGTTGTGATACCTGAGGGTCAGACTGTGACTGAAATATAGAAGACATGTCTCGATATGAAAATGACTTCAGAAAAAAACAAACAAAAGACGACTCACCACAGTAAGGGGCAGTTGATGACTGCAGCAGAGGAAAAGGTGTAGCGAACGTTTTCATCACAGAGACAGAGGACAGAATTAGTGAGGATGTTGGCCAGAACAGCCTCATCATAAACCTGCATGTGAGGATACACAGCCAATACACCTGGCAAGAGGTAAAAATGGATCCTTGGAATTAATGATTTAGGTTTTAGATCATAATTTGAAATGCAGCCAAACAAGATAATGTTGATGTAATTATGAAGTGCCATTCATTTTTCAAATTCAAAATGTTTTTTAGATCAATTAAATATACCGTCATTAATGAAAAACTTTGGTTTAGATACCACTAGACTAACTGCACGTCTCTATGACAGGTCTGGACATCATAAATGTTCGTATCTGAAAGAAAATTAAAGACACAAGAAAACTGGTGAATGCCACAGTTCTCCTAAATCACTTGTATACACCTCTTAAGAACCAATCTGTGTGTGTGAGTGGTTCTTGCATGAAATGTCTTCTATATAGCTCAGGGGTGTCAAACGTATGGCCCGCGGCCCAAGACCGGCCCGCCAGAGGGTCCAGTCCGGCCCATGGGATGACTTTGCAAAGTGTGACACATTAATTTTAAGGTTGAAACCATTCCTATAATAATTTGAGTAATTCAATGACTAAAATCTGTTTAAATCTGAACAACTGTACAGCACACTGTGTTTGGCATGTGGGGGTTATTAAAGACCAGAGTACTGATGAGTGCCGACATTCAAATTTTGATGTAATTTATTATCACAGGGCTGCAGCATCTCTCCTCTCTGCGTCAATGCAGCTCCATACACACACGTACAGTACAAACACACACAGAGGAGGTCAGTGTGATTCTCTGACCCTGTCTGTATCTGATCTGTTGACTTTCTTCATCAGCAGGATGTTTTATAAAGACAGAAAGACAAAACCTAACTCGCATTCTTGGCTTTTCCCTACATATTAATCCACCCGCGATTCAGTTTTCACAGCAGCAGAGAAGCTGCATGTGGAGGAGACTGTTGTTAATGATGGAATTTATTACAACAGTCGAAACTAACGTGATGGTTAATGACATTGACACCAACCAGATGCACTTAAAAAATTACCGTATTTTTTGGACTATAAGGCGCACCGGACTATAAGGCGCACTTCTTTACTTGGCGCAGGTCATCTTCTTGCTTCCTCCACTTCCGTACCATTGATTCATTAATGTTGAATTCTCTCGCAGCTGCTCTATTCCCATGTTCTACTGCGTGACTGATAGCCTTGAGTTTGAAATCTGCTTCGTAAGCATGTCTCTTAACAGGTGCCATTTTGGGGTCCTTATACACACACCGTAATATTATGTTGAAGCACAGTACATATTACTCTGTGAGGCTCCTGACTACGGTAGCCGTAATGCTCCGACAATCCATCAAGCGGTGCGGCTTCATAGCTTACCAAAGTTGTACTAAAACGTTTTGACAGATTTTTGAGTGCTGTGTACCACATAAAATCGGCTTGAGGTCAGTAAGCACAACCAGAATTAATACATAAGGTGCACCGGATCATAAGGCTCACTGTCGATTTTTGAGAAAATTAAAGGATTTTAAGTGCGCCTTATAGTCTGAAAAATATGGTAAACAACTGTATAAGGAGGCCTATACGTAAAACAGGAGAGTCTGTGTTTCTCTGTGAGAAACTTTCAGATCTTCTCACAGCAGAGTGAACAGGTGAGGGGGGAGAGGAGGGCAGACTGATCACTAATCAATCACTGATACCATCGTCCTCTTGGACTGATTAAAAAATAAAAATGACAAAGTTGATCACAGACCAAATAAAGTGTTTGTGTGAAACACTGCAGAGTGAAACATCGTGCGAAAGATCGCGCCAGTATGATTATTTTAATAGAAATAACACAAATCTCACGAGAGTTGCGCAAATAAGGAGTTACCTTCTAGACAAGACCGAAATTTAATGTTGTGGCCGCCATAAATAAAACACAGAGAGTTACTGAAACACTGTTTCAGTTAAAAGAGTTAGGTCCATCTTCTGTTTGTGGTTTCTGCAGACGTTACTACCTTTACTTTTACCTTTGTACTTGAAAAAAAAAAGTAGAAAGTAAAGTAAAAACCATAAAAGTAAATCTACAGTAAAAGTAAAGTTACTTTACTGAGTATTTTTACTTTAGTAATTTATAGTTGTTCATTTAATAAACCTGTCTTATCTTCTCTTTTGTATATTACCATTGTTCTTAAATAAAGCAAAAGTAATGTAACAGAAAAAAATGCTGAACATGCAACATTTTTTATCTGATTACTCGATTAATCGCCAGAATAATTAATAGATTATACTTTTATTTTACTGGTCTGGCCCACTTGAGATCAAATTGGGCTGTATGTGGCCCCTGAACCAAAATGAGTTTGACACCCCTGAATAGTTACAAGAAAAAGGTCCTTGTTTGCGCTCCAATTGTCCTATGGTAGTCTAAAGGTGAACCAAATGTTGGTATGACGCCTGCTTTCAATGACAGGTGTTGAACAATTGCAGAGTGAACCATGTCTTTGTTCAGTGAAAGCTGGACTTTCCAGTGAGTTGAGTAGTGCTGTAGGAGATCACATAAGCCCTGTTATCGGATATGTTGACCTGTATATGGGTGGTCTGACAAACAGCTTGTTTCGTCTTTGTTTTTTTGTCAGTGTACACTTATTGGTTGCCACAAGACCACTTGTAATTACCATTAGGCACAGCAGAAAAGGAGGGGCTGTTTCTGTCACATGTGATCAAGAGCTGTTGTATATTATCCCAGAGTCAGAAGAGCAGTTCATTAGAGGTTTACTTCTGGCCTGGATCTGAATCGCTGAATCGTGTTTATAGATGGCTGAGCTGAAGTCAGAGCCAAGCTGGGAGAATGTGCTCAAACAGAAGGAGGTGGAGCTGGTAGACAGCTGACCTTACTTTGTAAAGACAGTCACACACAGGACACAGGACTCAAACCCTAGTCTCCTGAGTGAAGTTCTCTTTCTCTCTCAATCTCTTACCAAACTAAGATAAACTTATTCGTAAAACACACTTTAAACTCGGCAGAAACAAAATAAAACTCGCCAAAAGCATCTTGGTTTGTCTTTCCACTGTCCAGCAATCACATATTCTGGTTTGTGTTGGCATTAGATGTGAAAATTCTGTGCATATTATCATAGACACTTGTTTAGACAGCCTACACAGCTGTGTATGTGTCCTGCATGATTCAGTGAGTGAGAACAACAGCAAAACATATTGAAATGTTTTTGTGCCTTGTCATCTGGCCAGATGTGAGACAGAAATCAGAGGCAGAGGCAGAGGGACAGAGATGAGGAATGTGAAATTTTCACCTTTACTGGACAATAAGGATGTAACCAAAAACTCCAAAAATCCTAACCCTAACCAAATCCATAAAAAGTCCATGATACAATTTTTATTGTACAAAACATTGTCATGAGTTGTATTTGGCAATGAACGTCAATTATGTACAACTGCAAAACAAAAACAATGTAGCAGTCAGTAGCAGTCCTTTTATGAAGTAAAATAAAAATAACAAAATCAAATAATTAACCATAATATTATATTAAATGTCCTTGCAGTCCGATCTCAACTGAGGAGGCAGAATCAAAGTGGCCTTTATTTTCTATGTCAGTAGACAATTTTAATTTGAACT
Source organism: Lutjanus erythropterus (assembly GCF_056507025.1). Lineage (NCBI taxonomy): Eukaryota > Metazoa > Chordata > Actinopteri > Lutjaniformes > Lutjanidae > Lutjanus > Lutjanus erythropterus. Next base: position 765,029 of record NC_139329.1, on the reverse strand, counting down.
GGCTTGAATGACAATCCTTCATTATATCATGTCATGTGATGTCATGTCATATTACATCACTTTAAATCATGTAATATTATGTGATATAATACCATATTTCATTATATGATGTCATGTGATGGTACAGAATATGACTTACCATGCGGATATTTTTTGTTTCAGTGGCAGATATGGGCTTCCACAAAAACATGATCAGTGTTTCCCCCTAGCTTTTTTGGAGGGGGGTGGGTGCCTGGGCTGGAATGTGCGTGGGCTGTCGTTGGGGTCCTTGCAGGACCCTCTCGCCAAAGGACCCCATTACCATGATTACAGAGCATTTGGACCTTGAATAAACAGTTAACATTGATTTGTGTTCACATTGTTTTTATTTTAGCAACGGAACACTGTTTTTATTCATTTATACATTCATTTATTTATTTATGCATCTATCCATCCCTCCATCAGGCATGGCTTTATGGGTGGGCCTAACAGGCCTGGGCCCACCCACTTATACAACTGGCCCACCTTAAATGACTGGGAGAACATATATTTTCTTAACTTTTATTTTTAATTATTAAAATCAGGATTTTAATACACCCTTAAGTCAAAAAGTTTCCATTTTACAAAAAGACAAGATTTATTCGGCTAGTATCACATGTGAGGTCTGGACCAATCACAGTGGGCCATAATTCGTCGCACCAGATATGTTACGCTTGCGCACGCACGTCACACTATGGCGGTTGTTCAGCAGAAATGATGACCAGTGTACTGAGGAAAGCTTATCATTTTCTTATTTTATACATGCAAATGCCTTTTTCATCAAAACTAGAACGTCTATAAAATGTAGATAATACAGGAGGTAGTGCTGAATATCGCTGCCTGACTTGATGTCTTCAGATGACCTTCACAGCACAGATAGTTATGTTTATGAATGAACAGCGCATTGCAGCGCGTTCTCTCTCCTGTTAAAAGTCATTGTAGCTCACCCATTATTCTGGTCGCTTTGTTTCTCCCTCTCCTTACAATCATTTTAAAGAGTAATCCAGCCAGATCAAATGAAAATGTATTAAAATGAATAAAATGAATAAAATGACAGTTTGAATTGATATACTGATCTACTTGATCCATAGTGAAAACATAGATAAGGAGATATCCTGCGCCATTTGAAATAAATATAGACTGCCAACTGAAACTGTTAAAAACGATTTTAAAAGTGCCATAATCAACTAGAAGTGCTGGTCGCCATCCACAGTATGATACCAGTGATTTTTGTTAAGGTGAGATTATCAGTTGGAAACAGTGTTAACTTCTGTAATTAAAAGACCCACCTGAAGTTACCATGCCATCCATCCATCCATCCATCCATCCATCCATCCATCCATCCATCCATCCATCCATCCATCCATCTTCATTATTCACGAAGTTGGGTCTTGTACAGCCATGCGGAGTATCTACAGTCTGACAGCCATGCTGGATCAAAGCCAGACTGATGGTGGTGACCCGTCTGCAGCTTCGGTGGGAGGGCTGAACAGGTGTGTTTGGGTCTAGTCGTGGCGACGTTAACAGGGGCAGGAGATTAACAAGCGTTGTGGTCAGGGCTGGGAGAGATGCTCTGCGCCCTGCCAAATACACTATAGGGGAGACACTGATGATTATGGACATACTAAGAATAATACATTGGATGGAAGTGGTAATCTGGTATCAATGTATTATTCAAGAGCATCAGTGCTAAATGTACAGCTAAGATTAATCATGGCCTTAATGAGTTCTCTGGAGGTATGCAGGGACTGTGGTCTGTATTGAGCTGTAGATCATTCCATGAGAATGGAGCAGCTCCGTATTTACTGATGGAGCCAGTAGCTGAAGCCACCATGTTCCACATCTGCAGGTGAGAAATGAGGACAGATAATATGGTTATAAGACCAGTGTAAACAAGTAGGAGCCAGTGAGGATCTGTAACATGTCATTGTTAAGTGAGACATACATATAGATGACATCAACGCAGAGAAGGACAGACAGAAGAATTGCCTCCACTCTATTTCTACTGAATCTGGGAAAACAGGCCTTATTTTTATTCAGAAAGCTCAATCACAGCCTTAGTTTATCAAGTAAAACTTAAATAAGAGCTTTAGAGTTTGTTTGTATAAATCTCCAAAAAAAATATGTTTATGTACTAGTTGAATACAGGTTAAATAATGATCATTATAAAATTGATATGGTCTGACCTGCTTTTAGAAAACAAAATGCCTTTAGTTTTAATAACTGCATGTTATAAGGAGAGAAGCTGTGGTATAACCATCATTAAAGGAGTAGTTTCATTCATTATCTACTCAGCCTCATGTCAATTGAAGGTCTAGTTTAGTTCTTTAGTCCACAAAACACTGCTGGAGTTTCACAGGAAAACAGTGTTGCAGCATCTCACAAACAGTGGAAGTCAATGGTGACCAGTTTTCAAAGGTAAAAAAGAACAACCAAAAAACAACCTGCCAAGTTGATTTGAAAGACGTCATTTACACCATGCTTTTAGCCTAAATCTTCACTGTAGATCCTTAACTTGGAGACACGCTCACATGTGCACACTGTCTGAACTGGCTGTATGGTGTGATAGTCTGCGTGCACAAGTGAATGGCATGTTGTGGCTTTGGGAGAGACTTGGATTACACCAGATGAGCTGTACAGAGATATTTAATGTTTTTTTCTTTCTTTCTTATTTTTGGTTGTTTTGTCCATTTGAAAACTGGTCACCATTCACTTACTAAACTAAACCCAACTTTCAATCGACAAGAGGGTGAGTAGATAATTTTTGGGTGAGCCATATTCTGTCTATATAACCACCTAAATTTTACACACTGGACCTTTAATGAGACAAGTTTGTATGTTTTGATTTTGTGAGAATAGGTCAAGCAGGAAGAGGAGAATGGACCCAAATGCAGACTGCAACAGGAGGGCATGAGTTCAGAGGTTTAATGAAAATACAAAACACAAAAAAACTTCTGATGATGGCAAAGGTGAAACAAAGGCAACCAAAAAAATCAAATGAAACAATCCAAAAGAAACCATGCACAAGAAAAACACAAAACAAAAAGTCCACAAGAAAACACTCAGATGTAGACCAACCAATGAGGAAACAGTGGGAGAAACAGTAGACAGACCGAGGACAGCAAAGGCTGAAAATAATCAGTGAGCACAGGAGGTAAAATAAACAAGGACACACATACCAAAATAAAACAGGAAGTGACCATGAAAGCCCAAACTATTACAGATCTTGTGAATAACAAGAAAGTCTTGTGACATAACAAGATAAAGTAATATGTTAAAAAAACAAAGAAATTGGCACCCAGTATTGACAAAAATGAACAGGACCTTGTTAAAACAATAAAGTTTTCAGAGGTTGTTTTATATTTGTTTCTTTTGATTATTAATGAATAAGATATGGACAAAGACATAAATATGAGCACCATAAAAGAATAAAGAATTTGTGACTTTGATCAAATGTGATCATTTGTGATGATGATGAGAGCACTGTTATAGATTTGTTTTTATAGTGTACTTGATTTGCGTAATGCATTGGCCCACTATCACTGGTTCAGCTCAGCTGACTGTATGTGAAAACTGAGCAGCAGGGCCTGTCAGACACTGAGAACCAGGTTTGAACAACATACTGCTTCATGTCTTACTTTGATTCTGGTAACCTTGTTTCAGGTTCAGGTATCTCACCGTTTCCCACCGGCTCCACTCATTTTAACTGTGATATTTCAGGAATGTCGTTTTTTTTGTGACTCCAACTGTGAGGCGATGTGTGGATATATGTGTGTGGATATATGTGTGTTACAACATGTTTTGCCAGTAGTGAAGGTGCTGCTGGGCAGAGGTTGCGCTAGACTTTTTCATTGTCTGTCATTTTGACTGACAGGCTCATAAAAATCCCGTCATTATCTGTTTTTACCCGTCACTTTAATTTTTAAAATGATCATAATTACATATTCAATAGCATTTACTTTTCAGTCATTTTTAATTAATATTCAGTCCGAACAAGCTGAACAGAGAATCCACACCGTACCTCTTATATCAACACCACTACTGGGCTTTTTGAAGAAACTTCAGCTGCTGACACTCAGCTGCCGTGACACTAGGTGCGTTCGAGATGATCCAGGTCTGCGCAGAATTGATCAGCGGTGATCGCCGCATAGTGCATGCCGGTTAGATTTGTGTCCGACTTGATCCCGACTTGCACTGACGTCATGCACATGTGGGCAACGATAACCTCACGAGATCGAGGCGGCCGCAGTTTGTAGAGCCAGATGCCGCAGCTGCTCTCCACCGACTGCAAACGCCTGGCTGTCACCTGATTGACAAGCTGACGGGCTCTGATTGGCTCTTAATTTTGACAACAAACACCACGTGTTGTATAAAATACAAATTTTCTGTGTAATTGTAATATTTAATGCTGGACATATCAATCTTCTGTTGTGCAATGAAGTTTTAATCTGTCAGCAAGCAGATATTTAGTGTCTGATAATAATAAAGGTTATATATATGATTTATCAAAAGAACAGTTTAGTGCTTTACAAGGCAGATAAAAGAACAGATGTTACAAGCGTCAAAAGGAGGATCTCTTCTATTTTTACTTCAATCAGCGATCAAGAACACACTTTATTTCTTCAGCTATGATCATGACCTGCAGACTACAGGTGACCTACAGGTGATCTAACAGGATGTTCGCGTCTCTTCCTCTACTCTCTCGTTAAGTCTGTTGAAAACTGTCCGACTTGACTGCAGCTTTTTGTCTCCACCTCCTGCTGCGGCCGCCTGATCTCGTCTCTCCAGGCGAGGCGCAGTTCATCTCGAACGAACCTAATAGCTAATTAATATGCTCACTCGCCACCAAGTGGTCAGGGCTGTGAATTGCAACCTGTCAAAATGACAGATAACCTTCAGATTTTTCCGTCACCGTTTTAAAAAACCGGTCAATGACGGAAAATATTCGGTTAACGCGACCCCTGCTGCTGGGATATGTAAAGCTAGATGCTAATAGTGTGATATTTCAAGCTAGGAGCTAGTTCAGGCTGGTGGGGTTATTTGCAGCACTCAGTGTGCAGTGTGGGAGACGTGCACAGACACCCGCGCACACACACACACACACACACACACACACACACACACACACACACACTCAAGTTACTAGAGGTCAAAACTGGTTTCCTGGCTCCTGTGAATTGTTTTAGTTCTGGATTTGTTTGAGGTATTTCAGTTATCAGAAAGTATTTCAACTATTTCAGAGCTATTATAGACATCAGCATGTGTTTTCTGAAGCTTAAAATTAGACTATAAAATGGATAGTACCAGTCCTTCTCTATAATTGACTGAAGCTGATTTGAAGCTGTTGTAAAATAGTCCTCATAAACACCTGTGAATGCATTGTATTAGTATTACTGTGCCAAAGAAATAGTTTCCAAATGTCAGATTTTGTCAGTTTGGATTTGACTATGTGTGCTAAGACTGGATGAGTGGCTAGAAGAGGTGGAAAGGGGGGTGGGGGAAGGTATAAAAGAAAGTAGACACTAAAAATAATGAGAATAACTTCAGCCCAAATCATTAATCATGTGCCAGGATGACAACAGTCAAAGTACACAACAACAAATATACAAAAAACCCACAAAGATGCTGGTGAAAGAATCAAACAGAGGCTGCGGGGAGTTTTTATTTATGTTTTATTTTCTTCACTATCACGTTACCTCTGTGTCCTTTAATGTTTTGGTATTATGGATTGTTATGTATTGTAAATATGTCTGTATTGGAAAAATTGGAATTATTAAAAAAAAATTGGAATGCATTGCACCAGAACTTTATGTTCCCCAGTTCTGGGCCCTTGTTGTACTTAACTGGATTAATAGTTAATAGTTGGTTACAATAAGCCTGTAGAGTCACTTATAGACAAAAATATTCCTGTACCTCTTTAATTTGACTATGCAGATCTGGTTCACATTTTGTTTTTAATTGGGGAAGTGGTGGATGTTTCACTTTGGTTTGCAGTGCAGTTTTCTTGTGTGTCCCAAGTTGCCCTTTAAAAGGGTCTGGTCAGCCTCTAACTGTGGGAGATAATACACTTTAGTTTACAGTGCAGTTCTGTTTTAATGGGTCCCAAATTATCCTCAGATACAGTCAAATAAGAATCTAACAGTGGGAAACAATGTACTTTAGTATACTGCAGAAAAAAAGGCAGAGCTGTGATGCTGTGTGTTTATTTTATGAAACCTTCCCAGGTAACTTTTGTATAAATAAGCCACTCCATGTCGTGCCTAACAATACCCCTAGCAGTTCTAAAACCAATATAAACCATGGTTTCTTTGACCTTTTTGCTTTAACATATTATATTTGACATTTAGTCAAACCTTTTTAAATGTCATAAAAAATAAAATGCAACTTTCCATCAAAGAGGACTGAAGCAAATAAGTGAAGCAAATGCCATGAAAAGAAGATCTTGCAAAAATGTGAAAGTCAGAGTCTTTTTTTAGTACAGTTAAATCCCAAGCCACTTATGGACTTCTAGACGTGCAGTTTGAGGACAGCAGTGTTAATCTTTATGCACATCCTGAGTCATCGTTTCACAGGTTTGGCGCACAGCAGCTGGATTGCTAAAGCTGCTGCTAACAGACTTGCAAAAGCACCTCATCTCACCATCCCACACACACATAATAGGATGCATTTAACCATGTATCAAGGTAATTTCTTGTCAACACAGGGTTTTACAATGAAAAGAAAGTTTGAGTCAAATAAAAAAAAAACAATATATACAGTTTTTATATATACATGTGAACACCCAGGAAATAATTCTGTTGCACATTTTTTAAATTTGCGTCACGTTGAATAAACATCAGCAACAAAATGATGATAAGAAATATGGCTGATATCTTCACATTTAAAGTTCCACATCTGGGAAACACTGGGCCTCATGCAAAAACCACTGTTGTACTGTGTACAAGTGATTTAGGAGAACTTGTTGCATTCACCAGTTTTCTTGAATTTTCTTTCAGATATGAACACAATTTACAAGAGGTCCAGACCTGTTGTAGAACCATGTGCAGTCAGTCTGCTGTTACCCAAACCAAAGTTTTTTTACAGGCTGTAAACAGTATTTGTCTGTCTGGAATTAGGGATGTTTGCAGGTGTTAACAGAACTGAAAATCCAGTTTTTTCATGCAGTGGTGGATGAGCTCCAATATGAATCATTGAATCCAATCTTTAATATGATTAATGGACATACACAAAACAAGTCGCTTGACCTCTTCTGATCTGACTTATTCATCAAAGCAGCATAAATTAACCATGAAAGCACTTTTTTCCCCTCACTCTCTCCTCCCACTGCCAGCTTGTCTCTCTGCCTGTCTGCCCCCACACTTTTAATGACAGTGAGAGGTTATCTGCGCTATACTAATGAGAGAGAGGTTATCTCCACTACAGAGTGGAACAACTCATTTACATCACACTCCCCTGGCCAGGTAGATGAGGGAGTTAATTAAGTTGGTGTCAGAGGAGCAAAGATTGCATTTGCTGCATGTCGTCAGATAAACTGGGATCCACCTGGGGGGTAACAATATGATTTTAAGGCCTTAAAGAATGTACTAATGAAAGAAGTTTAATTAAGTAGCGCTTACAGGGTGCCACATAAAGACGAATGTACTGTTGGATGAATCACCATCTGACAGTGTTGGAAAAAACTCATTAGTTATGTGAATATGTTGGTGGGGATCTGAGTAGTCATGTTTAATTACCCAGTAACTGTTTCCCACCTCCATACAATGACTCATTTTCTGCCTAATGTGGAATCACTCAATTACAGTAAGCTAGTTAACATGAGAAATGGTAGAAATGCTCTATTTAAACATTTCATTCATTTGGTCGTATCATTAAGCTATTTGACATATTGCAATCATCAAACATTTTAAACATATTTTTAACAGATATTAATACCATACCCAATCCTAATTAAGAAATAACAACACAGTCTTTAGATTTGTGTGCACGGACACAATTTTTGGTAAAGGCATCCACTCAGGACAACTTTCAAGTTACTGTGTTATCCACTTTTGTTCTCATTACCTGGTCAAGTTAGCAATAATTAATATATGCAAAAAAGAAACAAAAAAAGATGAGAAACATTTCAGGTGGCAGTTGCAGTTTGGTCAGTTTGAGGCACCAAAACTACTCTGTCAGGATTAAGAGGTCATGGTTTGAATTAAAACAGGTTTGGGTTGTCAGAGTTTTGTTGACTGAGTGCCAATTTAAGGAGCCAGCATATGATTGAGAGCTGCACAGCAAAACCCATGAACTCACTTAAAATCATCCACATTGACTACTGGTCTCATCATGCTAGCCGAGGGCTCCAGACTGTGACTAAATGGTCGCATTTTGTGACTAAAATTTGAGACAGTGCGAGTAAATTTTTCATGTACTTGCGCATGTGTGACCAGTAAATTTGCTGGTTTTTTTTTTATTATTATTGAATATTTTTTGTTGCTGACAAACTTCTGCTCCACACTTCAGCCCAGTAGTTGAGAGTAATGTGCAAATGAGCTGGTTTGCCAAACCGACATTAACTCCAAAAGAAGAAGAAAGGACACAAACACCAAAGAAGAAGAAGTTGGGCCAATGTGTGTGAGAGCAGGGGGCGAATGACCACTGTGACTGGCTTATGTGTGAAAAGAGGCGGGTCTTGGGGTTATCGTGCAAATCCACAGGTTTCACATAACTCTTGTAAACAATGAACTATGGCGAAGAGGACTATCAGTTCTTACTTTCTCCCCAGTAAACCTCGTGTTCCAGAGGAGACAAATGCTGATAATGAGTCCGACTCAGATTGCAAGGAAACGGTTGTGGTGAAAAAAGCCAGGAAATTCTGTTTTCCCAAGCACTCCACCGTGCTCTATCATCATGCACTTTTTGGACTTCACTGTCAAAGAACATGTGCTGCAGCTTGCATGGGGGCAAGAGATTACATTTCAGGGGAAACGGATCTACTTTGATCATGATTACTCCCCAGACCTGCAGAAGAGGAGGGGACAGGTGTGCCAGGTTATCAAACAGCTGAAGGAAAAGGGGATACGCGCCAGATGAGGATGACTACACATTCAGGAGAGAAGGTGTTTGAGACTTTGGTGGATGCAGCCCCCATCCTGAAGCAGCTGGGAATTAATGTCCAAATCGACGAGAGGGAGAGACTACAGAGGGTGTTGACAAGAGACAGATGGCAAGTGCAGGGAAACGGCCGCGACCAGCGGAAAAAACAAGCCATGACGTCAATATCCAGCGCCGACATAAAAACACTCATGAATGAAGATGATGTGTAATCCAGACAGGTACAGACTCATTTAAAGTTTGCATTGTGCTGGACATGAGAAATGGTTGCAAAGCTGCTGAATATACATTACTTTGAGGAATACAATGAGTTGTTGGGAAATAGAAATATTCTGATTTTATTTTCATTTTATATTAAGTTGGTTTTGTGGAGGGATATTAGGACATAGGTGGATCACACATAGCCTGTGTTATAAGGCAAAGGCTTACCTTTAAGGTGTTGACACTTTTGCGGTTAGCTCTATTTGCACTTGGTGCAATGCTCCCAGAGAGTGACAGCTGCACCTCTCTGCCCCTAAAACACTGGGAACAGGCTGCAATGGTTATTTTCTCCTGGAGAATTGGAAGTCTCATGTTCTCCCTTTCAAATGAAAAGGGAACTGTTCAGGTTTGTTATGTTAAATGCTATGTTTTCCTTGACAAATGTTACAAGCTTACTCACTGTGAATGGTAGATATACTGTATGTTTCACATAGATTTAAGACAAATAATGCCCAATGTACCAACAGGGACATCATCACTAGCGTAAACTGTTTTAGCTATAATATAAATGGACTCAATACCCTAATAAAGAGAAAAAACCTTCTCGGTCAATTAAAGAAAATGCAATGATCCATAGCATTTATTCAAGAAACCCATTTATCAGTAACTGAACACAGCAAAATGAAAAGGGAATGGGTGGATCAGGTGTATAGTGCTTCTTGTCTGGAGGGAAGGAAGAGAGGAGTGGCCATATTATTTAATAAATCTGTTTATTTTACCAAAGAAAAGGAAATTTCAGATGACCAGGGCAGATATGTCATGGTTGTGGGGTCAATTACGGGAATAGATTTAACTTTTCTAAATATATACGCACCAAATGAAGATTGTCCAAACTTCTTTAATGACATAGCCTCACTTTTGGCTGGTAATGCTAAAGGAATTCTTATTTTGGGTGGAGATTTTAACTGTGTACTTAACATGAGAAATAGATCAGCTTCCCACAGACAGTGGTCTTACTAAAAAATCTAAATTACTGATTGCGATGATAAGAGGATTTGGACTTGCAGATGCATGGTGTCACCATCACCCCAGACAAAGGGACTTCATCTTTAAGTCAGGGGTCCATGGTAGTTATTCTTGGATAGATTTCTTTTGTATATCATAACAAGATATTGGCAAGGTGGAAGCCTATAATATTGAACCAGCAACCATTTCCGATCATGGACCTGTAACCCTTCAACTTAACCTTGGAACTAATAAGACTTTTAAATATTGGAGACTTAATGTATCCATGCTGTCTGATTCTATCATATTGGAGAGAATAAGTCGAGAACTTAAGAACTATTTTGAGACAAATAATAATGGGAGTGTTTCACCATCAATTTTGTGGGATGCAGCGAAGGCTGTAATAAGAGGAAAAATTATTTCAGTGTCAACTGCCCTGAACAAACAGCGACGGGAAAAACAGCTTGATCTTGAAAAGGAGATTAGAATATTAAAGAGAAAACATAAACAATGTAGAGATGAAAAGGACTTAAAAGCTTTGCAAAATTGTAAACAAAAATTAGATGAACTCTTGACATACAGAGCAGCAGAAGGCGCACTTAGATTTACCTGTCAGACTTACTATGAGACAACTTACAACTCCCCAAACTAACAACTAATGAAGCAGAGGAATTGTTTTCTCCTATTACTGAGAAGAGGATTTCAGAAACTATTCGGCTGCTTAAAAAAAACAAATCACCAGGTACAGATGGGTTTCCAGGTGAATTTTATAAATGCTTTACTGACCAGTTAACCCCTGTACTATGTGAGGTCTACAACCATGCCCTATTCAAGAATGACCCACCAGGAAGCTGGTTGGAAGCTATTGTCTCAGTAACATACAAAGAGAGCAAAGACCCCAGTCGATGTAGTTCTTATAGACCTATAAGTCTACTGTGCAATGACTTGAAAATATTGACATCTATACTGAATAAAAGATTACAAAAATATATTGCAAAAATTATCAAGCCAGATCAGACAGGATTTATTCCTGGACGCCAGGGTACAAACAACATTAGAAGAACTTTAAATCTACAATCAGTGGCCTGATCCAGAGGAGAACCATCAATGCTTCTCAGCCTAGATGGTCAGAAAGCATTTGATAGATTTGACTGGCTGTATCTGGAACTAACACTGAAATGTATGGGATTTAATGATACATTTACTAATTGGAAAAAAAAAAAAACATATATAAGAACCCTAAATCTAGAGTCAGGGTCAATGGTCACTATTCTCAGTTTTTTTGAGCTACAAAGAGGGACTTGTCAGGGGGATGTTCTATCTCCTTCGCTATTTGTAATTAGCATAGAGCCATTAGCAGAGATGATTAGATCAAATCCACAAATACAAGGAATAGATGACCAAAAGGGTACTACACACAAAATTGCCTTATTCGCAGATGATATTTTTCTTTACATAACAAACCCTGAAAATTCAATCCCAGTTGTAATAAATAGTCTAAAAATGTATGGAGAGTTGTCAGGCTACAAAATAAACAAGACCAAATCAGAAGCTATGGTGATAGTGGGAAGTTGGCCATCTCATTTGAACAGTATAGCACCCTTCCACTGGGCAAGTGAAGGATTTAGATACTTAGGAATCATTTTAACCCCCAAGACCAATCAGTTATATCAAGCCAATTATGGGAAGCTAATTTCACAAGTCAAAGTCGAAATTTTACCTGTCTCTTTATTGGGATGAATAGAGACAGTTCGCATCAATGTGCTACCAAGATTTCTCTTTCTGTTTCAATCTCTACCCATGCGAGTACCTGCAACTACCTTCAAGATGTTAGATAAACTGTTATCAAGATTTATCTGGCAGAAGAAAAGACCCAGAGTTAGGCTAAAAACACTCCTTTTACCAAAATACAAAGGTGGTCTGGGAATGCCAAATCTTAAAAACTATTATTGGGCAACCCAATTATGGATATTAGTGAATTGGATTAATGATGGCTCGGACACATGGTGGGTACAGATTGAACAAAATTCAATTCCAGAGACCCCTCTTCAATCAATAATGTTTTTGGGGAAAGCACACTGGAAAAAAAATTAAATTCGAAACATCTGGATACAAAATACACTGAATGTGTGGGAAAATGTAAGGAAAAGGAGAGGAGAGGACCAAGTTCAGGCAACACAGATTTTTCCCTATCTCTGTGTGATGGAGGCTTTAGAAGATGGGCTGACTCAGGCCTGATTACAATTAACCAATTAATTGAAGCTGATAAGTTGAAATCATTTGCACAGCTACAGCAAAGGTTTGGGTTGCCTGCAAAGGACCTCTTTTGTTACTTTCAAATAAGGCATTATCTAATGACGCACAGTGAGTGGGAAGCAATACGGGGACCACCAACAGGTAATGAACAGTATTTCATTGATATGATAGAAAAAAAATTGACGGGAATAAAGTATATATCAAATATTTATAAAATTTTGCAATTGGAGGAGGCAGGAGATACTTCATATATAAAGCAATAATGGGAATTGGAAGCTAATGTTATAATTAATGATCAAGAATGGGAGGAAAGCAACTTAACAAGCCATAAGATCACAAACAGTCCTACGTGGAGGGAGTTCGATTGGAAAGTTAAGGTTAGGTACTTCAGGACCCCTAAAGTAGTGTGAGTTCATTGAAAGATCCTCACCACTATGTTGGAGAGAATGTGGAATACACATATTTTTTGGGACTGCCCTAAACTGCAGAAATTTTGGGAGAATATTAGAAATGAGATTAGAGTTATTCTAAATGTTTCTTTACCTTTGAACCTACTGTACTATGCGTTGGGATGTATACCGACAGGTTTACTCTACGGGGACAAATTGTATGTCTTAAGGATGTTATTGTTAATCGCAAGGAAAATGTTAACTGTTTCTAGATGGTGAAACCAACCCCCTATGTTGGAACAATGGACTAAGAGACTGAGACAGGTCTATATAATGGAAGAATTAACTGCACAATTGCAAATGAAAAAAGACATTTTTGTACGCAGATGGTCACCTGTGACTCGCTATCTGGCTGATTAGAACATTGTAAAGATGTTAAGATTTATGTATGTATCCTTAATTGAACTTTATATATATATGTATATATATGTTATGTATATATATGTGTGTGTGTGTGTGTGTGTGTGTGTGTGTGTGTCAGATGTTATCTATTTTAAGTTCTGTTTGCCCTTCTGAGGAACTGTAATTGTTAATCTAAAATGCTGGAGGAGCTATGTTGTCAAGGAGTGTTCAAGATTGTATGGGATTAATGTTCTACCTTGATGCTAAATAAAATCAGTAAAAAAAAAAAGTTTTAAGATACAAAATGTTATGTGTGTCATGTGACTTTTGTCTTGCAACTTGTGTCACTGATGTCATGTGACATATGTAACGTGGTTTTTGCAACCCCAAAAATGATCTTTCCCTAAACCCAGCCAAGTAGTTTTGTACCTAAACCTACCCAAACTGACAGTTTCACAAAGTTAATCATGTGTTAAAAAGGCTTTCTAGCAATGTCTGATACTGTCGCTAAATGGTACCTTGTTCATCAGTATGAGCTACAGAGAGGAGTGACAAGACAGCGTTGGTAGTCGATGAGCTGTGATGAGAATGTGTTGTGTGAACAGTGTTGAGCAATGGCCCTTTTCTATACACAGAGCTGACCTGACTCAGCTCGGTTTGACTCAGTCCATCAGGCCAGTATGGCAGGGGTTTGCATTTCCATGACAACAAGGCAACAGTGTGTGTTTTAACTGAAGATGAGCTTGAGGAGGCTTGAGTCAAGCAGCTGTGAAGCGGTGGTTTCATATACGTCTCTGGGATAAACAAGCTGTGTCCTTAAATTCTTCACAATTAAAGCCCCCTGTTGTTTTGCTATATAAGCGCTTTTATTATGAAGCACCACAAACAGGAAATATGAAATGGTAAATAATGCAAGTACGTGAAAGTGCAAACAGCGACACAGGAGAGAAACTACATTTCATTTGAGCTGAGTCTCACAACATTGACTTGTTTGAGGCTTGGAGAAAGGAGGCTTGTCACTGACTGTGGCTGTGGTCAACAAGATGTCACTGCAGCCTGCTTGGCGGCAGGATGGGCTCGCTTTGGCCCCACTCTGGAGTAGGTCCATCTCAGGCTTGGTTTGGTTCAGCTCGGTGTGATAAAAGTGGCAATAGAAATGCAAATCAGTGCGGCCTGACTCAGTGTGGCCAAAAGCGCCAAAGGAAAAGCCACACAAGAGGTCACACCAGACTAACAGCAAAAGACACTAAGTTTTAAATGTATGAGCTCATAGTATCAGATATAAAAAACAGCAATGAAATTCTTCAACATGCCTGTGTTGAAAATAATTGTTCATGCAATAATATATTAATGCAATGTTTAACGACAAACTTTGATTCTTGTTCACATCAGAGAAATTGATACTAGCTTGTATTACATTTTGTTTCTACAAGTGTCAATGCTGACCTCATGATGGTGCTAGAGAAAAGGTCAGAGGGTCGCAGGAGTAATCAAGAATCACTCTCAGACTGGCCCAGTTGGAGTATCTGCACTTGGGACTTACTAATGTTTCCACTGTCTGAGGGCTCATGGCTGCCCTGCTGTGAAATCACACTCATGAATAGCTTGAGGGCTCCTGATTGTATGGTTGAAATCTTAATGCACACTTTCTGTAAGCCTGCCACTGTGCAGACTTTGCTCATAAGAATAACCCATAATTCATAGCGTTATGATGTTAAAATGACAATGACATTGGAATTCCAAAAGTTAGCCAATGAAACATGCAGGAAGTTGGCATGATTTGTCATTGCCTTATTCTTGTTGGACTTGATATATGTTGATCGATCCTACAGAACAATTTTGCAGATAAAAAGGGGGCAAATCTCAAAGAGCCTGGTTCAACATCTGTCTGTCCAAGAAACATGCTGTCACAAAGTGCTGTCCCATACATGCTTCATTTCAATAAGGTAGACAGGTCTGACAGGTATTCACTTTGTTTGCAAATTGACCACACCTTTGTGCTCTTCAATGTCAATCAATGTTACTTATTAAACAGGTACAAGCAGCAGATAATGATGGATGGTGATTTGCTGCAATGTTGTGACCAAAGGGTTTAATTAAACATGGTTAAGAACAAAGGTTCTCAAAGTTGAGTGCCAATGTAGGCAGCCAGCGTATGATTGAGGGCTGCTCAGGAAAACCCATAAACTTGCAGATTCACTTTGTCACTTTGTCTGTTCCCACTTCTGACGAAGTAAGAGTGGAGTTTTTTTTCCTGAAACCTTGTTTTCTCCTCTTGTTTTTTCTTACATGTATTTCGCATCCACATTCACTAAATCATTGTTCTTTAGCTAACAGTGCTAAACATCAATGACAGAACATAATTCCTGTGACACTTATGAGCTGCCACTAGTTGCCATGCAACCAGAAGCTTTCTATAAGTTGTCATTTCCATCCTGATTGTTGTTAGTGGGTAAAGTTTGACCCTGTATTAGCTCTCCTGTAAGTGATGTATTAGCTCTTCCACCACTATTGATGAGATATTCTGTCAGTTGCTGTTTTCACTGCTAGGAGGTAGGGGACGCTGTGACGGATCATCTGACAAAAAAGTTTCACTTGAAGAAGAAGAGAACACATGGAACTGAATAGCAAAAGTAGAAGGAGATGATGTTATGTAGCATGAAAACATTGACGCTCAGCTGCAGATCCACAGATCAGAGAGCACCACAACCCCAACCACAGAGCCTGGGCACAGAGTGGGGCTGCTCGCCCTGCAGTCCCCAAAATACAAGTCTGGGTCCAGCTGGGACACAGCCCCTGGGGTTAATGCTGCACCCAGGATGGAGAGCACTCTAGCCCCTGGGGCTCTCAGATAGTGTTTCAGGCAGGGGGCAAGGGACACACACAGCTATTGTTAACTATTGTTAACACATAATATGAAGTGATAAAAAAAAAAACAAAGAAGTAGATTTTTTGATGCAACCAACTATAAAAAAAAGTGCCAGAAAAAAGAATGAATGAAGCTAGAACAAAATGATTTTTTCATGTCTGAAACCAGAAGATCTGTTCTTTCTTTTGATCTGAACTGAATCTTCTGTGGTTGTTGAAAATCAGTGAATTTATCAAAAATGCAGGCACTGGCTGGTAACTGCTTAAAAAAACGATGGCAGGAAAAGAGTTAAATGTAGGCTATTGAAAGTGAAAATGTAGATATTGAATGATTAAATAAAATGCATGCATTTCATGTCATGAAATTGGCTTGTGGGCTGCACTTTGAACAACCATGGTTGGATGTTTTTAGCACAGTGGACAAGCTCTGGACTGACTGTCCCCTCTGCTAACAGGACACATTTAAATACTCTGAAGCCCATTTGAAATGGTACAAATAGACAAACTCCACATGAAAACCTGTGAACAGATGCATGTTATCAGAGTAAAGCTGCCAGGACAGCTTCATCAGAGCTGATCTCCCCTCTACAGATCTACAGAACACCAATGCCTCTCTAATTGGAACTTTCTCTTCTTTTGTCGCTTAATACTCCTTCTGTTCTTCAGCTGGCATGGAATAGTAAAAACCAAGTAGTGGCACTCCATGCTGCGCCTCAGACATGCTAATGGGAGCTGCTCAATACAAGCCAGACTAAGGAGAATCAGACACCAACACTGTGATCCTGACAAGAGCTTTTTGTGATTTTTGTTTTGGCTGAGATTTGATTTTTCATCAGCAGTAACACCTCACAGCACATACAACCTGTGAGGCTGCACTGTGATGTGTGAAGTGTGTTTGTGTGTGAGTGAAAGAGAGAGAGCACCTGGATGGTGCTAGTTCACATGCAATCAGAGGAGAAGGCATATCTGGAAAATTGTAATCTTATCTAATTATTCTTGTTGATTGCAAATTAATGTTTTTGAGGAAACCCCTTTGTTTGTTATTTGGCTTGATCTCGCTCTATTTCTTATTCAGTGTAGTTCAGGTTGTATTTCAGTCCTGAGGCTTTTTTCTGCAGACAGATCCAGTTTGTTCTATTTATCAAACCTGTGGCCTATTGATCTCAAGGTTGGGTATAAGGAAGGGGCTCTGTGTGTGTGTGTGTGTGTGTGTGTGTGTGTGTGTGTGTGTGTGTGTGTGTGTGTGTGTGTGTGTGTGTGTGCGATCAGCTCAGGGTCCAGATCAACAAATGTTCATTACTCTTGCCCCTTCCCCTTGGCAAACACACCAACACACACACCAGATAGCTAGCATTCATCACAGCCTGCCTGCAGGGTGGTAAAGAACTACTCAATCTCAGTAGCTGTGTGTGTGTGTGTGTGTGTGTGTGTGTGTGTGTGTGTGTGTGTGTGTGTGTGTGTGTGTGTGTGTGTGTTGTATAAAAAACAGTGAGGATACTATATGTGTTTGGAGCCCTAAAAATGACAAAACGTAGTAAAAGGATGTTGAAAATACAATTGTTAAAACTTTATACTGTGAAAACATTAAAGGACCAGTGGTGAGCTTGTTGAAAGCCTGGTCTTACTCTCCCCTTCCAAGCATGTAGGAGAACCTACAATGGTGACAAAACTCACCAAAATATCAACTATTTGGGATACAAAAATAACCTTTCTCCAAACCAGTCAAAGTCGGAAATCATAATAATTTTCTTTCATTTCCAAAATGCTGTGACAGGCTGGCAAAATAACTTGTAGTTAAGTTTTACTTGGATATTAACCTACTGATATTGTTTTAAAAAAGACATCACCAATTTAAAAACAATTATATAACTAACATAATTCTACTGTATTTGCACATATTTTAACCATAAAAGATAATTTACAAATTTGCAAAATTAAATAGTTTTTTCTATATTAAAAGAAAATCGATCTGGACAAAAACATTTTTTAACACTGCTATGTTGTGTTTTGACTGTATTGTTTTGCTTTTTGTATTACAGTTTTTTTGTGTTTAGACTGCAGTAATCTGTATTCAACAAATTCAACAAAAATGTAATTCTTTCAACATATTCTTCCTTTAAAATTAACAGTTATATTTGGTTTAGTACAACACATTATTTCAAAATAAACAATGTGTCATTGTTTTTCTGTTTACACTTTTTTGATATCATGATTTTACAGCACTTCACTGTGTATTTTGCCGACATGTTTTTACAGTGCACAGTAGGCAGTATACAGAGCCTCTGTTTAGTTTTTCAGGGTACTGTAAAACATGGCGGTATGACAGTGGCGTCCATGAAAAAGGAACCACGCTGCCTGTAGATACACAGTACACAGCTCATTCTATAGGGCAATGAAAACAAAGCAATTCTGATTTTCAGATTATTATACAGGGTGTCATAATTTCAATGTTAAATGGAAAATAAATTAAAATGAGCATTCAGCAGGTGTCCAGACACGCTTCAAAGGCCTCACATATTAAATCTATTTTTCACATGCAGCCTTTCCCATTACTTTTGTAATGTATTAATGTAATTCCACTACCTTTGATTGTAACAAGTGATGTCTAATAATTTTTTGAATTAAAAACACAATTACATTTACTGAAATTTAAATGGGCTTGTTACTTGTTACTTGTTACTTGTTCAGGCAATGTGAGCTTGCTTTTCATCATAGTATAATACAAACTGTTCATCATATAATTATTTCTAAACTATTTTAACAAACTCCCATCAGTGATAATGGGCAAAATTATAGATAACAATTCGACAGTTGTCACTAAAATAAGAGAGGATAGAGTTAAAGCAGACATTCAAAAGTAATGTAGAAGTTACTTTTCTTAGGACCTTATTACTTTTTTATGTAGTAATTGGTTTTTGAGAAAGGCAGCAACTACTAAATTTCAGTAAGTGCTGCTCATTTAACTATTATTTGATAAATGCAGTTTTAATTAATTTTGTCAACTGATTGGTGTTTAAGGAAACTTGATTAGTAAGTAAATCTTTATTATTTTTTTTATTATTCTTGTTGTTATTATTATTATTATTATTATTATTATTATTATTTTTAGCAGTAGTAGTAGGAGTAAGTAGGATTCCATGCATATCTGTCCATGTATGTGTTCACACTGTCTACTCCTATATGAGCTGCCCTTTTAACATGTATTTGATGAGTGTGTGACTGTGTCTCTGGTGATAGAATTGTCCTTCACCTACAGCTGTCCCCAGTAAACTGTCTAGACGCTGTTATTTGTCGATCTCCCCCCGTCAACTGCACGATCTGCAGGAAACGTTCTTACTCTCTGTCCTTCACACCTCCATGGATCTTTGTGATACAGCTGTCTCACAAATCTCTCATCAGCCACAAAATGTGACATCATGGAGCTCCAGTGGAGAAATAGCTGCCCGCAAATGATGTATTTGACAACACAGAACAGATCTATCTGAAGAAGAATGCTTTGGAGTGCTTGTAAATCAATTCAGTAAAATACAGGGGCTGTAACTAACAGTGAAAAGTCACTTCGTAGATGTGTTTCTAAATGTGTCCTTTCTTTACTTGAAAATAATGTCTCTGCCCAGACACTCAGCACAAGAAGAATAAAATCTTGTTAAATGGAAATTCTGCTATTTGTCAACCTCAGTGTCTCATATTTCTGTCCATCTGCAGTGGTTGTGATAAGATTTTTCCTGTTGAAGTGACTTCAGAAACATGGACTTATTAGCTCATTAGCTTAGTCTGAGCTCATCTGCTAACAGGACAATAGTTTCACAAAGTTTATCCAGCGTTGTTTGTAGGGAACTGCCTGCAAAGCACTCCTGTGTTCTGGAGCTGTTTATGCTCTGACAGAGGAGGAGAAATAAATACAACTAATAAGCTACAACAGCTTCCTCCATTCTGGACTCTCAAGTGTCTCAAAGGTTAAGACAGCTTGCTGTTAGTTAAGACTGCAAACATGCGTGTCAAAGCTGAAGCTACAAAATTGTGTGGATTTAAGAACTGTAACAATTACTTGATTAGTATTACTATTAACCAGTGGCGGAAAGATTACTGCAAATCTGTACTCAAGTTCAATTACTGTTCGATTATTAAAATATTACTTAGTTACAAGTAAAAAATACTGGTGTTAGAAAAATACTTAAGTCCAAAGTACTCATCTCAAAAATTACTGGTATTAGTCACTTTTTAGGCGTTGATGTTCAACACATTATCAACAGCAGATATTCAATTATAGTTTTCTGTTCCTCCAAATCTTCAGTTTGATTTTCTCCCAACTCCTGCTCTGTTCTCCTCAGTGGTCATGCTCACCTTTCCAAACTAGGGTGGCAAATTTTCAGTTTGCATGTATGTATGTATGTATGTATAAGTCATTTTTTTGTTTCCTTTTTCTCATTTTAAGTTTAATATTCCTTATTCATCAAATGGCTCCACCAGACAAAACATTGCAAATGAGGTGCAATCACTGCCAAATCTAGACTTGATTAAATATCCATGAATACATTTTTAATTGGTTAAATTCTCAGTGGTGATTAGTTGATTAACAATTAATTGTTAACATCCTTACTACAAACCTGTGCTGCTGCAGTGTGTAGTTTTTCGTCCATAATATCTTTGATTTCATTGGCCCGTTTGTGATCAGATCATCTTATTGGCTAGGAAATGCAGATGAAAATCTACTCATAAAGTACAAGTACTCCAAAAACTGATTAATTACAGTAACTTGATTATATGTAATTAGTTACTTCCAGCCCTGCTATTAACTAATCTATCATTTAATTTTGATTAATTGGCAGCTAGTTTGGTAACAAATTGGTTTGAGACTTTTTTTCTTTTTAGAAATAGGAAAAATTGTCTGTTTTGATCTTCTTAAATATGAATATATTCTGTTTTCTTTACTCCTTTATGACAATAAATTGAATATCTTTGGGTTATGGGCAAAAAAAAGACATTTGTAGAGGCTGCTGCTTTCATTGTGTGCATGTTATGAAGTGGCAAGAAGCAAATGTGAGAAGAGGTGCTTGAAGTGGAACATAAAGGGTGGAGGTACTCTGAACCATGGCAACTGCATAGCACATGGCTTTTGTCTCAGTAATAATGTTGTATATCCTGCTACAACTGCTGTACATTGCCTGTGAAATGGGTTTGTCTGTGAAAATCCATGCACATTTGTGGCCTATGTGCTAGTAAATACCTACAGAGCACAGAGCCATTTAGCAGGATTCAAGTGTCACTAAAATTATTAATAGTTGCAATGCAGAGCACTAACTCCTGAAATAGAGCTATTATGTTGTTTTTTTAAAAAAAGAGCTACTGAATTAACTACTGAAATAAGTATAGCAAGTAAAATAACAACTTGTGTAAGTCTAACTATATACATTTGGTAGAAGCATTAATATGGTAAAAGAAAAAGACAAATAATTAGATATAAACCTTGTAAATCTGGAGCTAGTCATCAGCCTTCATGAGCTTTTCTATTGAATGAAACACAGCTAATAAGTAATGACAGAACTGGGACCCAAAGATGGACAAGCATCCCAGCAGAGGCAGATGGCAGTCAGAACCAGTCAAGGCAATCAGACAGGACATCAACAGCCTGACAGCTGAACAGCATTCCAATCTGAGTTGAATTGAAAGGAACTGCAGTGGTTTCAAAATGAAGCTGGATAAGTGTACACAGCATCATTTCTTCCTTCCATTGTATGCAGGTGGCGCTAAGACAGGAGGAAGAGATGGGAGTGAGGAAAGTGATGAGGCATATGAGGTGATTGGACAGAACTTTACTAATGAGAGGAGCTGGAGGCAGAATAGAGAGGTGGAGGAGCTGTTACCATAACGAAACCATCATAGACATCCAGCTTATATCAGCATCTGTACAGGGAGATTATTCGCTGCGGAGCTCATAAAGGTGGCCCTCTGGGGGAAAGGTTTTCTTTTTAAAAAACAAATCAATCAATATTTTATATTGTTCTCACCAGAACAATGACAGAATAAACTGAATAAACTCAACATGTTTTATGTTAAAGTAAAACATGTGTAAAAGACATCAATAAACTAAAAGGGCACTTGGAGTGAAAACCTCGACAGAGGCCAATTTGTTTATCTCACATTGTTAATGAAAGAGAAAAATAATTTGTTTCCATGATTTGAATCTGCACCAAGATTTAATGCCTTCCTCCGTGGCCCATGCTACACAGTTTCATGAAAATAAGGCCAATAGTTTTTCCACACGCTGACAAACAGACAGGTACTTTAATTGTAGATTGTGTGGATGAATGGATCAGTGACTTTGACAGCAGGGATTGTGATTGGCTTTACAAAGATAACTTTGGTTTCTTTTAATCACAATCTTTGCCTGACCATAAAGGTTCAGACTGAAACAAAGACTCCATTGACAAATACAATAATTTTATTTTGCAGTTCACCTCACTCAAACTCAGACAGAAATGAAATAAAACTCGCCAAAATCATTATTCCTACATTCAGAAGAGGTAAATTTAGCAACTTGTTAACAGCCACTTTTTTTTAAACCCCTGGAGAAGCTGCAGTCACCAATGACTGGAAAATGACTCATCTTATACTTTGATATGTCTTTGTGATAGAGTCAGGTAGTGATGTACTTTAAGAGATGTAGAAGCTTCATGACTGCACTATTTATTCATTAGTATTTTATGTTGAAGCGCAAACCATGAAAGGCTCTTAAACTTTTGTAAACCTCAGATCTTATTTTGGGTATGTTGCAAAAAATCCATTTACTTTGAGGAGAAGGAACCAGAAGTTCTTATATGCTAACTTATTTCTGGACTTCAGAACTCATTCCTGCAGCACTCTATTGCAACACAGCTGGGTGTGGTCACAAATACAGCTGTTTTTCTTGGAGGAAACTTGACAAACAACATCATTAAACATCTAGCATACTTAAAGATATCCAAACATAGAGGATGTATCAAAAGAAATTATCTTCATTATCTTCTGCCTGTAAAATGTGACCAAAGAAATACTGAAACACTGATGTAGCTTCCTCATTGACAAAGTAGTTTTTGTTCCTTAAAACTAACCAAACTTTGACCATAGGTTGTCAGATCAGAATGGCATTTGCATTTTGGCATAATGACAAAGTGAGCACCATGGCCTAGATCTCAGAATTTCAAAATCAGCCAGAGGAATCATGCTGAGAGAGGACCTCTACGTAAAAATGTTCCTACCTACAAGTCGGGCTGAGTTCCTAATGAAGCTTCCTGCACTGACTCCAGCAGAGAATGAGATGTTTCTGCTTTGACATTCTCAGCCCCGAATGAGAAAATATGATGATGATAATAAACAATTATAATGACAACCATTTTGTTTGGAATATTAGAAAAAAAAATCCAAAATGCTGGAGAGAGTACTTTTTGTGTGGTTTTAAATGTGTATACAAATGACTTGGATAACCAGGTACCAATATGTTGGGAATTTGGTAGACTTAAATTACAATAGTTGAGCAGTATGGAGGCATTTTAGGTTTTTTATTCTGTTTGTTTATGTTCAAAAACTGGTCACCATTCACTTCCATTGTTTGTGAGATTCTGTTTTTCTGTGAAACAGCAGTGTGATAATTTATGATAATGATATTTAAATAGTCCATTTACATGAGGTAAATACTTGCATCTCCTAAATGATCCCATCAGCCCTATAATAATAGTTTTACAGTGCCTGTAATAGTTGTGTTGGACATGCAGGGATGATGTTGAAAGCCCTCTGTTGGCTTGTTTTGTAAGACAGTGATCATTTGGTATGTGTTGCTTGGTTCAATTAGTTTTTACATGTTCAGTAGAAACAGCAGAGCAAAGTGCTTCTAAAATATAAAGTGGAAGTAGGCGGCGAGTATAGGAGTACAAACAGTGTGTTTACAACTGGCGGCTTTGGTTACCTAAGCTAATATTACTGAAACATGAAATCATTTTGATTGTGCTGATGTCTTTTTTGGTGTGTTCAGAGTTTAAAACGTAGTTTGTAAAAAATGGAACTCTTGTACATTTGAGTAACATAATATGGTGTATGGAAATTTTATATTTTAGAATGGTTACAAGCTGCCTCATCCCACCAGAATGAATAAAAAACGCTCTGTCATCTTCCGTGGATTCCAGGATTGTTTGGTGTGTGTGATGAAGTGTTGTCCTTTATGTGTGTGTATCCACTTTCTGTCATTCTCTCAACCTGCCCAACTGGGCAGTGTGTATTTTGGGCTACAATGGGCAAGGTCCAAATCAGACCCACTGGGAAACACTGCACCTGCTGCAGACCTTGGTGTGTGATCCTTCTGGGCCTGCTGAAGGTGCCCCATGTTATTAAACCTAACAAGGATTTCATTGAAGCTCTGTTGAGCCTTCTTCAGGAGTTTTGACATGACAGCCATGATTTTCTTTCTTTGCATACAGTTTGAAGTTGAATGTCACTGAGGGTTGATGCTAATCCTGTCAATGCTCTTTCCTTCCTTCCCTCCTTCTGTCCAGTCACTTAGAGGAAGTGCTGTTCTCCTGCGGCTGTGAGATCCGCTGGCTGCAGCTGTGGCAACAGAGAGGAGAGGCAGGCCTAAGCAGCCAACAGTTGATCTGTGCTGATGATGACAAGAGGATCCTGCTGCAGGACATGAACATTAGCAATTGTGGTAAGTTTGCAGTGCAAATTAGCACACAAATATGATGTACACACTTTGACTTTAATGATTACGAATTCTGTCTTCTGAGATTAATTTTGTAAAGGGATTGTTCACCCAAAAATGAAAATTCAGTCATTATCTACTCACTCTCATGCCAACTGATGATCAGGTTTAGTTTTTAGTCATGTGAAACTCTTGCAGTGTTTTTTGGACTAAAAAACTAAACCCGACCATCAACTTGCATGAGCGTGAGTAGATAATGATAATAGATTATTTTCAATAACTTAGAAGAAAGAAAAAACAAACGAAAGGCAGCAACCAGCCTGGTCCACAGTCGGTCTGAATTATCTGTGAAACTGGGCACTATGCTGCAAAATGGCAACACAGAAGCTTCCTTTTGTTTGTGTCCACTTGTTTGAGAGTGAGAGGGCGACTGTGGTCATGCAAGGTAGAAACTAATGGGGCGAGGGAGCCCTGATCAAAAGAAGGGCATTGAAAGAGAGAAATAAATTCCCGGTTCACAGCAATGTGTTGCAGTGAGATGTTCTAAGCACAAATACCTGCCCATTCTTATTCCCAACTCATCAGATAGAGACATATTGTCACCGCCCCTCAGTGACTCATACAGATACACACTCTACTCATGAGAGGCTGAAAGAGATACACTGGGCTTTCAAGTAACTTTGTTATAAACTAATCTGCAGCTGTATCAGAGCCACCGGGTTGTCCATGTAGTATAAAGAGTGTGACAGTCTGCATATGGAGGAGCTGAGTGGATAGATGGCTAAAACAAACACAGGACTTTCATCCAGGAGACCGGAGTTAATGTGAAACAAAAACATTAAGTTTTAAAATTGCTAACATTGCTTGCTTTATGTGAATTGCACCATGTGACTTTCGTCTTGCAAGTAGCTTCGGTAATGCCATGTGACGTATGTAATGTAACCTACCTACAATCCAAAACATGGTCTTATCCTAAACTGACCCAAACTGCAACTGTTTCCCAATGTTAACCACGTATTAAAAGAGGCTATCTGGCAGTGTCTGATACAGCAATTAAAGGGGACTTTGTACACCTGAGACACTAAGGTCTGGAGACAGAACATTGGTATGTCACAAGGTGTGATGAGTGTGGGCTGCAAATAAACACTGCTGCACAGCTGCACAACCCTGCAGCTAATTGCCGCAACACCTGACTGTGTCTGAATGTGGCCTTAGTTTGCGTCTCAATACTTTCTAACTTCCCTTTTTTGTTTTGCTGTCTCCGAAATCCATTAGTTCTTACTGAAGATGTAAATCTTTGAAAATGTATCAGTAATTTCCTAAAGCAGCTGTACAACATTCAGTGTTAATTTGGCTAAACAGTCTTTTCATGGGATTTGTTGACAGTAAGAGGATATAAAAAATCTCCAGCCTTATACTTAGAGATAATATATTAAACCAGTCTTCAGATCTTCAAACATGACAATATATTATCAAATAATTCTATAAAAGTTAAAATATTCAGTAATTCAATTCAGTAAAAAGTTTGAGATCATCAGACATTCTGCATTGAAAGACAAGTGGTCATGCGATATCTATGTCATGTCAGATGTGGACCATAATTGCTTGTTAAAATCAGATTTCTAATTTAATTCTGCTTGATTGATCAACCAGAATGTGTTGCTATTAACTGGAACATGTTAGCTCCCTCTGATGTTCTCATTGAATTTGAAGACCCTTCATAGAATAACATTTTGTGAAGAGGAATTTCTTCAACCTAAAAGCCATTCAACAGTAAAGAATAGTCCTCTCAGCCACCTGACTGAACCAACTCAAGCTTTTGTGGTTCATACCAAACTTTTGAATGGCAAAATTTTTACTTTTTCCTCTCTCAGACCTGCCGGATATCAGTGTCAGCCACAGCAACCTCACAGTCATCGAGGGGGATCGAGTGACAGCGATCTGTAATGGCTCCGGATCCCCATTACCTGAGGTTGACTGGCCTGTCAACGGCTTGCACTCCATCACTGCACAAGAGGTAAGGAGGACACACACATGGAGGGAAATGCACAACAGCTAGACTTGTGAGTGTTTGCATTTTACATATGATATCAGCACACTGCTGGCAGGTACCCCACAAAGATCTGATGTGTGTCTGTTGGCTTCGATCATTAATGCTTATTAATTAGCTGAAACTGAGTAGATGAGCTCATGAGGACAAAATGGCAGTTTTTTCTTCTATGGCTTTCTCTAAAAAAAAAAGGGAATTGGAACTGGCTCAACATTCTGAAAGGGATAGTTCACCCAAAAATTCAACCACTATCTACTCACCCTCATGCTGATTGAAGATCGAGTTCACTTTTTTAATCCACAACAGTTTCACAGGTTTCACAGGAAGACAGCATTGTAGAATCTTCCACACACTTAAAGTGAATGAAAATCTGTCTAGTTACGTAGAACTGCTCAGCCTTGATATGTAGCTTATTCATTTTACATGTTGTGTGCACTTGCTAGCCTTATTAGGTGCTTGTAAATTACCAACATTTGAGCATTCTATAATTCTGTATTGCTGCTATATATTTATATATATGAAAAGTTTCAGATTTATGGCCCAATTTAATGCAAAGATGGCAATAATTGATGTGCCCTAATTTGACACACATCAGTTGATGCTCCTATTGTCCACTGCAGGTCACTATTTATAATGTATCTGTTAATTTGATCCTTAACTTTGTTCAGGTCAGTAATGTCATGTCAAATGGTGCACAATAGTCATGTCTTTTGTAATTACTTGAATGGCTAGGATTGCCATTGCCAAGAAGTTATTAACAACAATTTCTAAAAGTTTTACACAGCAGACAGCAAACTCAGCACCAACATACACTAAGGAGATGAAGAGGGAGATACATATAATATTGTAAGCCAAATGTGTATTACTCAGAACAGTTGTTAACAAACTGTTAACAGAGACCCCAGTCTGCAGTGTAATTTACACTTCACTGATAAACCACAGCACTGCACAGTAACAGCTGGATGATGAAGGAAAGTTCACGTCGACACATCTGTCCAAATTCAGACACACATTCTGCCTCCCTCCCTCTTCTCTTCCTCCCCCTCTCTCTTTCTGCTGTGAGTCCATGTCACACTTTTTTTTTAAAATCAGTTGATTGTTTTTATAATGCCTGGTTTTAGATGGTGCTGCAGTCCCACCAGCACCCACTTCTGGTGTCCATCCATTTTTTATTCCTTTTAGCTCTCTCCAAACACATACTGCAGCTGCAGAAAAGAACTTTGGTCCTTTACTGATGCTCCAAAATCGAAACAAGGTCAGAGTCATTTTAAACAGTAGGTGTTCTTCAAAATGCATGGGTCAGATGCTTTCAGTGCATTTGGGCCTTTAGATACTGTCAGTATTTAAATAGATGTATCATGCTGACAGGTACAGTATGACCTCTGTACCTTCAGTCATATAGCCTCCAGAAGGCCTAACAGGGAAATTTGCCACATTATTATTCCATTGTGGGGACAACCGTGTGTAAACACTCCTACAAGTTAGACTAATATCAGAGTTTCATATTCTTCCCATTCCATCAACATTGCATAAAAGCAGCACAAAGCTGACAGTAGTATGGTCTTCCTCAGTGAACTTGTCTGCACCCATACTACACTGTTAAGCCATAATTTGCTCACACCCGTTCTGGCGTTTGATACTGCTCTTGTTGCAGGCCCATGTCTACGAGAACAACACCATTCATTCCATCAACTTCACGCTGGTCAACGTGAGCAGAGATGACAACAACTTCCTGCTAACCTGCACTGCCACCAACATTGTGGGCATGACCAACGCCTCTGTCCAGCTAACTGTTCACTGTGAGTACACACAAACACACACAGAGTTAACACATACATACACATAGTGGTCTTCTATTGGTCTCCTATTACATTTTGAATTTAATTTACATTTACATTGCACTGTGATTGTACCATAGAGCAAAACAGACCCATCAATCATCATAACAGCCCATACATATCTAACCTACTGCGTGTGCGTGCGTGCGTGCGTGTGTGTGTGTGTGTGTGTGTGTGTGTGTGTGTGTGTCAGCTTACCTGACTACCATGTGGTCTACAAAAGGAGCAGTTTACATGAATGTGCTATCATATACAAAGGCCTCATAAATGAATCCATAACATGACATTTAAAAAGGCCACAGCAGAATCAGACCTGTAGTCATGACAGTGTATGCTGCAGCTGTTGAATGCACAGTTCAGTCTCATTAATCAGTCCCTCCAGGAAGTTGCAATGTTGTGATTGCAACAATTCACACAAATTCAACAAATTCCCATGAATTCTGCGAGGCCTGCGTCTCAATGAACCCGTCAGTGTTTTGTTTTACTATTCACAGTTATATACTTATTTTGTCACAGGTACTGGAAAGAACAGAAGGTTTGTCATTGTTATTGACATTTATTAACACTGTGTGCACTTCATCTACAAATAAATCAGATTTTAATTTTAATTCTGAGCCTTTTTGGTAAGACTACTTTGAACACTGAGAACAGACTGTGGCTTTGTTCTCCCTCCAGCTGCCTTTGATTGTAATGAAATATATATAAAAAATGCACATTTCTTTTGCAATTTTCACTTGGTCATGCAATTTTCATTGCAAACAAAGCCTAAAAAAATTGCAACATGCATCAATTTCTTAGAAAAACTGCTGTGAAATCAGACAACACAACAATCCCAAAAAACATTACTTGCTTTATTATGATTAAAGCAAATAATAACCTGCTAATTCATTCAACTTTTAAAGCACATTATTGTTTTATTTGAACTATTCTAAGATTCTAAATATTGTATTTATTTCAACTGACTGACAATGATATTACTATCAGTTAGTTCAAAGGTCAGAGTAGGTCTTTTCTGGCAGCAGTTGTGATATTTTTCAGTTCAGAATCCAACAGACTTAACCTTAGGTAAAATTCAGTAGCTTGACACCCTGCCATTACCTTTCTGTCAACGTAACCTCTTGAAATCAAACATGCTGATTGCAATCCTGATAATCCCATGAAAAGACCAAAACTGACGTGCTACATCCTACTCTGTCTGAGGCTCAGGCCATAGGTTCACATGGCGTCAGTCTTTTAAAAGATCTCATAATTATATAGTTTCATTTTTTAAACAGGCCCAATTATTAAAATTAAATGACTGCTTACTGCATTTTTAGTTCAAACATCATTTGTTGGGGACTGTTTTCAGTAGAGGATTAATCCACATTTACTTCCATACTCAGCAAAAACAACACAAACATACAGCAGCAGAGCTGGAATGTTAAGAGATGAATTATTATTATTATTAATATGATGATTTGTGTGATGATACATCTGATTATTAAGTAACATATGGCCTAAGCACACTGAAATGACTCCAACACAATATATTCAGGCATATATCATAATATATACAGGCTGATATAAAAGTTCAGTGTTTATGAGAAGAGAACATGTTTAGTGGTATATTGATGTACTTGGTTTAGAGATGTGTCCAATATGGACAGATGAAAATGTCTTAGAAGAAGCATTCCTGTGATACACCATTGCAAACCTGTACAATAATGTAACACACTCATGGATGCACAATCTATTTTCAGTGCGAGCTCCATCTATGCTCCATGCATATATCTCACTCCCCCCAGAGGCTGAATTTAAAAACACTGGGCCACTGAGGAGACTATTTTAAGTTGCTCTGTGCTGGTAACTGATTGTGTGGGTTTGTAATTTAAACCAAAATTGTGCTCACAGCCTTCAACTGCATTGGTAAGCTCTCTACATTTGATTATTGATCTTTCCCCTCACAGAGCACTGACGGGTGTTTGAAGCTTGGGTGGTTTTAACAGCAGTATCAGCAGGACACATGACTCACATAGTCACTGTATTACATGCATGCATCTCTTTGTGCATCTGGACACAGTTTGATTATTTATTGATTTGTGAGGGGCACTATGGGTATTTTTGTTGTTTGTTGCTGGTATGGTAGTGATTTGTTAGCAATATATTAAGCTAACAGACATAAATAGCATTGCCTTCAAGAGAACTACAAAAATATGCTACAGATATGCAGCCAGTCTGGATGAAAAGTGAAACATAAAGCATAAATACAGCATGTATGCCAGTGTTCCAACTGTTTACCTTTATTTTAATATCAAGGAGCAGCAGTTGTGTTTCTTCAGGGCCATTCTACAGTATTTATCAGTCATATAAGAAAAACGTTGTAGGTCCGGATTGATAAGTGAACAGATGCCTCAGCACATGAAATGAATGTAAGATTACAGACGTGAAGCAGACATGTTACTATCCCATTAAATCCTGTTCTTTAAAAAGGGCCTGAGTCTGATCTGTCCAGGGTTTCTCATTTATGATCGGCTGCTGGAGTTTTTTTTAATTATGTCTCCTGAGGTTCTCAGTAAACATCATATCCTGCTCTCAGAAATCTGAATAAGCTTTTTTCTGATTTCCTGGCACGTAAAGACTCTAATCAGGTTTCTGCTCAAAGGTAACAAAATCTGCCTTCCAGCATGTTAAAAGCTTGATAATTAACACATTAGATCTTGTTTGTTTAATCTGCCTCACTGACTGAAAGCCCCCTGAGGTAATTTGCTGAGGTGATTCTTGATTTTAACTCGTTAATAAGAGACGTCACTTACGAAACCTAATAAACACAGTACACAGTACACCCAGTCGTCCTGGGTTTGACCCTTCCCTCCTTAAATGGGCTCTCTTGCTCTTTATACTTCTCTTGTCATAATTACTAAGGCCACAAGAAGTCACCTCCTAACAATAAGTGTAAATAAACAGCTTGCACAAAAGACCTATGGGAGCATTTTTCTGGTGACCACAGGCTGAAACCACCAAGTATGCACCCCTTAATTTACAGCCTTCCACCTCCAAGATTACCTGTTTGACCATATCAAATATCTGATGTGTGAAATTAGCATAGCTCATCTTCTCTATGTAGGGAGATTAAGGTCAGCCCATATTGAGGCAGTTTGTTGCAGTATTTTTGTATTAAAATAATGACTTATATTTCAATTAAATTTAAATTTGAGTGTACATTTGATACATACTGTATCAGTCTCTGCTAATCAGCTGCAGGCAGTAGCTTAATATCTCTATCACTCTGAACATCTGACTCTTGGTAAGAAACCAAAGAAGTGTATTTCCAAAATGTTGAACTGTTCCTTTACCTTGAGTTACATAGTTGGTCAGTGAATCATAATAATGACTAAATGATTGTGCAATGATCCATACACTGAAAGGAAGCATGCTGTTTGCACTCCATCACAACACACACACGCCCAGTTCAGACAGTGTGCATATGTATGTTAACGTGGCTCCAAACTAAGGATCTACAGTGAAGATTCAGGATAAAAACATGCTGTGAATGACGTATTTTAAGTCAACTTGGCATGTTGGCACTTTAGGAGACTTGGATTACACCAGACGAGCAGTAGTTTTTATTCTGTTTTTTCTTTACATTTGAAAACTGGTCACCATTCATTTCCATTGTTTAGGAGATTCTGCAACACTGTTTTCCTGTGAAACTCCAGCAGTGTTTTGTGGACTAAAAAACTAAATCTGACCTTCAATCAGCATGAGGGTAAATAATGACTGAATCTTCATATTTGGGTGAACTGGCCCTCTTAAGTAAAAGGAAAATCCAATGCTGTGTGGAATAAACAACAGAAATAAAGACAGCAACGTCCAGGCAAACAGAGTGGCTAGTCCAGTCAATATAGAAAGGAGAGCTGTTTATATGCTACTGATCAGAATCTGTTAGAACTGCATTTACCAATGAATTGACTGGTTTGCTTCATGCAAAAATTTCTAAATCAGGAAAAGACCCAAATCTGTGCTGCTTCAAGATGTTTTAAGCATACCTGAAGCACTTCTCTGTCTTCCCTCATGTAGCTTTGAACCAGTTGGGAAAATCTCTGATTAAAAATTAATTAGCTCTTAATTGGTAATCTATGATTTTTAGTCTTAATTCTCTCTTGGAGAATTGCTAAATTGCTTTCAATTATTTATGTACTTAGTTATTTGTGGCAGTGATACAAAGTACAACCATAAGCATGGAGCAAAAAGGCCTACAGTGAAATGGACTTGGCTTAAACGCTTCCTTCATGAAAATGCACTGCTCTTAAAAGGGGAGTGTGCTACTTTTCCACCTCAGAGTGTGGCTTAAACTCAAAGTGGCCCCTGGATTCACATTTGCTGTGGAGGGTCACTTAAATACAGGGGATAGTGTAAACACAGTGGCAAGCTTTGGGACAGCCTTACCTTTCATTGGTGGAAATAGTAACATTCATCATGATGGATATTGTAATTGAATAAATATTAAATGATAATCTTATAAGCAGCATTTAGATGTAAGTGGCAATGACATGACACACTCATTACATCCATATAAAGTTATCTTGTGAAAGGGAAAATGATTCATTAAATAAGCAAAATCATGCTCCCATGCTTCTTTGGCCACATCTCTGTTTTGTTAAACATTTTTTCATCACATCAGTCCATCATGTGAGCACGAAAAATGTCCATCAAATGTCTTTCTGAGGTGAAATAATTTAGCGCAACAGTAACATATCTCAGATGGAACTAACTTTCATGGACTTTCCTCCATTCTGGAGGTGCTGCACCTGAGAGGAGTGTTGGTTTGTGAGCCTGTATGGATGCAGACTCACTGTTGGAGGACTTGACATCCCACTTGCCCTTCAGACTGCCTGGTTTGGAATGACACTCAGTGTGGTGGACCTTTCACGCGAGCACACAAACAGAGTGAGAGTATGTAGGGAGCTGTGTGAACTCATAAATGTCCTCAAGGATGTCACCTGAGTCAGCGTCTGCTGGGCCTTAAGACTACAGGTTTGAAAATGTGGGTGTGGAGTAAGAAGTGAGCTTACCGTCTCTGCAGCAGGCGCCGCATCTCTGCTGCAGGTAGAGGCTTTAGGCTAAATTAGCCGCTACTAGCACAACACAGCTGAATCTCAAAGCCAGACTGTTGGTAGTTGAGTTGGATTGTGGGTAATGTAGGCACCAGGTTTTGACAAGGAGAGTGATGTGTGGAATGCAAA
Organism: Lutjanus erythropterus; assembly: GCF_056507025.1. NCBI lineage: Eukaryota > Metazoa > Chordata > Actinopteri > Lutjaniformes > Lutjanidae > Lutjanus > Lutjanus erythropterus. Next base: position 731,010 of record NC_139329.1, on the reverse strand, counting down.
ACATGACACGTTTGGTTCCGCTGACACTATGTAGATGCTGTTTTTACTGTTCACAGTGAGTCTGATAGTGTTTTAGTACAATGTGCTAAACCAGAGGAGAACCTGTTCATTAACAAGCTCATTCTCAAACATGATGAAACCATGCTGTCAGTCTTTCGAATCTCTGAAGTCTAAGCAAAAGTCTGTTTAGAAGTTAAAATTTGGAGATAAGTTCTTTTAGCCAGATTGTATTCATCAGTTCCAGCATCTCAATAAATAAAATCGTATTGATTGTGATATTTAACCAAATATCTTTGGATTTGTGACTGATGCTTGGACAAAACATACTATTAGAATATGTTAGCATGGGCTTTGGAAAACATTTATCTGACATTTTACAAACCAAACAATTCATTATCAAATATCTGCAGATTATTGAGTAATGACAATGATAGTTAAAGCCTCTTCTGGAGCCCAGCCTGATTCAGTGTGGAACAAATAAACTGGAACCTCCAAAGAAACGATGACAATCCACAGTTTGTGGGGGTGCCTGTTTTTTTCCCATCGCTCTGTGTACTGTAGTGTGGTGTATTGTGCTGCAAGTTTTTGGTCTTTCTCTGAATAACTGTCTGTGTCTGTTTCCTTTCTGTTGTATATTGTCTGCAGCCTGTTAATGACAGCATGAATTTGTGTGCTGCTGTCAGCTTTGGTTTAAGTAGGTTACAGATTTCATTTGATCCACAAAATGTCTGTCATTTTAAGCTAACACACAGCTGTTGATGTGTGTTTGACATGTTGTTGTATCATTGTCCCTGTTGTGAAGGGAACATCATGCTGGTGTTTTCTTGTGTTACGTGTCTGTTTGGAAAGTATCAATCACAGGTGTATCTTTTGTCCTTCTCTTTGCTGTTGTCTTTGCCCTTGTCTTTGCTGCTCGTAGTATTTTGAGCACAAAGGGACGTCACAGCCATAGAACAAGAATGATGCTGCTGTACCACATCCTCACTGCCTCTATATGAATACTCAGCCATTTTCTAGTTATTGCTTTTTTAATACCTGTATTTGTAACAAGTATTTGTGCTGTTTTTTCAGCCCAGTTGATACATTTCCCAAATGTATGACATTGAACACTGATTATAGATCTGATCTCTGTCACCACCTGTCCAATAGGAAGAAATATTAGGACGCTTCCGAAAATTGTGGAAATGACCAGCAGACATATTACCACACATTCTTCAGCACTGACCTTGTTCAGGATTATTACTTTGTGATTTTTTAATCTTTGGAGTTACAAAAAACTTTAAAGGTTTTTCCAGGTGTATTCCCTCCATAAATCTGAACTTGAAGTTGTAGACATTGTCCTACCAATATTTAACCAGTCATCTTCAGTCAGTGTTATGTTAGCTTCTTTCTCCCACCTTGATTTAACATACAGAGTGGAAAAAACCCTTTCCATTTGTAAAGATGAATAAATCTTTGAGATCAATTTCCTGTTAGAGTTACCTTTGTATGCATCAGTAAATGTCTTTATCAAACTCATTCCTTTCTCTCTAATAGTTTTAATATTTGTTTAAAAATTTGTTTCAAAATGATGTCTTAGTTGAAGATATCTGAAGAAATAATCTTTCTCTAAATTATGTTTTTGAAAGTTGTTGAAAGGTATGTAAGCCTCTATTGGAGGATATCATACAGTATGAAGTCATGCCTGCATTTGTCGTGCGTTTAAATATGTTGTCAAATTTAGCCGGTGTGAATTCTGTGTCATACGCCACCCAACATAATATTTGTGCATTCCTCTCAAAATTCAGGTCTTCTTATGACAAATGTTTAAGGGAACTGCAGTCCATTTAGATCATTTGTCTAGGTATTTCATTTGAAGGGATTTTTCCCCCCCAGTATAGATTGAAGAGGTATATTCATTTGTTCTATGTCTTTCCATTTAGCATCAAATGTAGGATTACACCAGCAAACCAAAAAGCATAACTGTGCTGCTTTATAATAAACAGTTTCCATGGACAGCTCCTCAGTTCCCCTCCCCAGCTCCTCCACTGGGGCTTCACTAAATTTGGATCCAACAAAATGTTTTGTTTGCTTTTAATCCAGTGGAGCATGGGAGCACCTGAGTCAACTGCAGTGTTTCTGGGGTCATCACTGTACAAAAACACAACTTCATAAGTTTATTCACCGATTTGGGTAAAACTGGATCACAACCAGTCACGAGATGAACACAACTTCTGAGACCAACAGGTATTGAAGTACCAGGGTTGTTTATGGAGTTCCTTTATACACGGATGGCTTTCCTTGTTGCTAAAGTAAGCTAGCAAATCACAAATTGTGGTTAGCTTAGTGACTCAGCCCCAGTAAGCCAAACCCAGCAAGAGAACCACTTTAGTGCTGTAGTCTATTCCCTGTCATCAAACTGGTTTCCATTGGTCTTCAGAGGTTGTTTTAGGCTGTTTTGGTCCTGGTCTGGCTGAGTTCAGTGGGGGCTCTCAGTCCAACAAGTGTCAGCGGACTGTTTTCCCTCCTAGCATTACATCAATGGACTGCTTTGCTGTGTGATGGGGGGAGGAGACACACAACACTTTTGCCTACTGTAAATGGCAGTTAATCTCTGCAACAAGTCCCTCCATGGTGGAAACATTTAAACAATAAACATCTTCTAGCTCAGTGGTTCCCAAACCCACCCCACTCTCAGAATCTGAAAAAGTTTGCACCACCCCACTCCACAATTTTTAGCAATCATAATCAATACTTAGGAATGGAACTGATGAAAAAAATTTAAAGTTGAAATTTAGTGAAATTAAGGTTAACAGGATAGAATCAACAAATTCTTGTTTGTTTATTCTCCTACATAGATCATATTCAACTTTTTTTCCACTCTTTTTCACTCGTTTCACCCCAGCAATAACCCCAGTTATAAATTGAAAGTACAACAATAACATATTTTTATTGATATGGTGAATATATTAGTATTTATACATCCATTAGTCTCAGAGCAGCTGTGATGAGTTTAACATTGTGCTGCTAGCATGGCTTCACTTATTAACTTTACTGGGTGATTATTAACATCGGTGGTGTTTTCATCCACAGCTCCTCTGAATCTCTGATTTGACATGTACTCTGTAAATCTTTTTCACATCTTGAGCTTCTGAATGTCATCAGCACCATTTGTGTTTCAAGGGCTAATAACAATGCTCATCTTTCTCTGCTGCTGTAAGACGATGACACTCTTGACACTAACAGCAAATTGTGTTTGCATTCAGATACAGTTTTGTAAGTCAAGTTTTGTAAGGCCGGAGAACAGACACACACACTCTCACACCTTCCAAATCGATTGAAACAGATTGTGATGAGAGCAACATATTAAAATGATAATGGAGGTCTCGCCCCTCCATGTCTTTGTATTTTCTCTCTTCCTGTCTTGTCTTTTCATGTACTGCAACAATACATCAAGTGCACTGACACACAATATGAGCTTCACTGTAGTGCAGGTACATGTGACAGTGTGATGTAATAAAATACTTTTATGTCTTTGTCTGTTTCAATTACACAGTGAACAGTGCTCATCTGTTCTCTCTATCTGCTCTCTGTCATCCCTTCAGTTCCTCCCTCCATCGTGAAGCTGAAGGAGCCAGAACGCCGCCATGATACCTGCATAGAGTTCACTGTTCGAGGTTCTCCCCATCCGACTTTACGATGGTTCTACAAAGATAAGGTGTGTTTGATTCATCTATCACTATGACAATTAAATCATGCTTTGCTCAAGTGGCATTTTCTGGCTGCTCTTTCTGAAAGTTCGTCCTCCTGTGCTAAATGAAATTCTGTTAATCCACCAATCCACCATTAAGAAGCAAAAGTATATATTTAGGTATCAAAATGGAGCAGAATATCAAAACAGCAGAATAGGTTGATTACCAATAACTCCAAAACGTCATATGCCTATATGATCACTGGAGAGTACCAGAACCAGGCATACCGGACCTTAAAGGGATAGTTCGCCCCAAAAAAATGAAATTTCAATCATTATCTCCTCCTGCCGATTGAAGATTGTATTTATTTTGTTAGTCCACAAAACACTGCAGTGTTCAGAATCTCCCAAACTATGGAAGTGCATGGTGACCAGTTTTCAAATGAAAAAACAACCCCCAAAAAAACATAAAATGCCTCCATACTGCTCATCTGGTCTTTTTTTTTTTTTTTTTTTGTTAAATTGACATGTTGGGGCTTTAGGAGACTTGAATTAAACCAGATGAGTGTGGAGACATTTTATGTTTTTATTGTGTTGTTTCTATGTTTAAAAACTGATCACCAGGGCTTCTGGGTATGGCAGCGAGGCGAGCAGTAGCATAATTCAGAGTTCCCAGAAAGGTCCAACATTTTCCCCAGTTTAGAGAATTTCTTCATGCTTATTTCACTCTAAATCTTAAGGGGAAATATAAACTAAGGAAGACTAAGACCACAGTAAACCAAAACAGCAAAGATATTTAGGAAATTGCGACAGGAGGAGCTGATGAAGTTGTTGGCACATGTGAAGCTAATGAGCATGCGGCCATGGATGCCCTGCAGGTCTGCATTAGGGATATCCATACTGAAAGAAAGGCAGGACCTGAAAGGACATGAAAAAAGAATGAAACACTTTCTGCGAGACAATCAAACAAAATATGAAGGAAGAGCTTGGGAACTTTAAAGAAGAAATCAACCAGAAACTGAGTGAGGTTGGGACAGAACTGAAAAATAAGGAGATGAGGATGATGGATGAAGTAGAGAAACGTGTGGCTGAGGTTGAAGAGTGGAACACCAATGCAGAAGACATGTTTCTCCAAACAAGGAACAAGAGCGCATCCAGTCCAAGTTAAGAGACTTAGAAGCACGTTCCTGCAGGAACAAACTCTGTATCTTTGGAATCCCTGAAGGGGAGGAGGGGGACAATGCATGTGTGTTTCTGGAGAAATGTATCAAGTCTGAGTTACAGCTCCCAGATGCTGATCTTAAAAAAACAACGCTGTCATAGATCACTCACACCCAAACCACTACCACAAGCTGCCCTGAGATCCATGATCACTTGCTTCCTCGTCTACAGAACCAAGGAACTGGTGCTGAACACCACATGGAGAGAAAAAGAGGTACATCTCCATCGAAAGAGAATTTATTTCAATCATGATTACCTGGTAGAAATCATGAAAAAAAGTAAAGGGAATATGCTCCGCTGAGGAAGGTGTTAAAAGAAAAGGGACTTAGGTTTCAGACACTGGCTCCTGCAAGACTCTGAGTCTTTTATGAAGATGGACTCACATATAACAATGCAAAAGAGGCAACAGAGGACATGCTGAGGAAGGGGATATTGCCAGCCTGAGGTGCACCTGTGAGTAAATAATCAAAGACAATTAAAATGAAGTAAAAGAAACAGTACGTAGAAAAGAACTTGTCAATCTCGAAAAATAGACATACAGGTGGCTTTAAAGGGTGTTCATTGGCCGAACATAGTTTGAGTATTATCTTTGTTCTATCTTCTGTGTGTATTTGTAATATGATCATAAGAATAAGTGTTCTTAGCTCTAAGTTTTACTAAAATATGCCTATTGCACTAACAACCACTAATCATGTTCTGATAACACTCATATGAGGATGTCTGTGTGTGCTTGGACAGGCCCTTCACTAGGAGGTTTCCCCTCCCTGTTCCCAAGTTATTTTTGTACTTCACTGTTGGAGGTCTCTTTTGTTCTGATGGTTTTTTGTGTTGCCCAAATGTGTTTTGTTCATGTTACTGGGTCAAGAGAGGAGCATAATGTGTATATTAGACTTAAGGGATAGGATGTCAAATCAGGAGTACAATGCAATTACTTTAAATGTTAATGGACTGCAAAATCCCATCAAAAAGAACAAATCAATAACTACAATGAAAAGAGAAAAACAACAAATACTTTTGTAGGATCTGGCAAGAGACTAATCTCTGTGATAAGAACACGAGAAGTTAAACCTCCTTGGATTTAAGAATACATATTATTCATCTTACAAACAGGGGCTGCAACATTAATTTCAAATAAAGTAACATTCCAACTAACAAAACAACAGATAACAGATACAGAGGGACGATATATTTTAATTAAAGGATATATTGATCATAAACCAGTGACACTACTAAATGTGTATAGACCTCCAGGTAATGATAAAATATTTATTAAGAAAATATTTAATACAATCATTGAAGACACCTTGGGGACTGGAATATACAATTACAACCCCCCTTTAAATCCACCAATGTAACAAAGAGAATAAATCCAGAGACAATCACTGTCAAAAAACTCCTTCTTGAAGCAGGTATCATGGGTATTTGGAGGGAAACTCATTCAACAGAAAGACAGTTCACGTTTTTCTCCCATCCTCATAGTATATATTCTAGCCCTCTGATGCATGAATTATGAAAGTCTTGGTCAAGATTTTTTGGAAATTTCAACACTGTATAGGCGCAATGTTTAGGCCTAAATAAGAAAACCAATGACACTCATAGCCGTGAATCTTACACCTGAATGTGTCGAACCATCTCCAACAGGAGAAACATTATTGTGAGTCTCCACAGTTCTATAAGGATGCAGGACAGTATTACCAAGCCCTTATATTAGCATGTTGGAAGAAAACACGAACTGACATTTTAGTCTCTGCATCTCTGAACACTTCTATGTTCATCACACATAGGCTGTATGAAAGGTCGCAAAGCTTCCAGGGCACAGTGGCACACAACATTGCATGCAGATGTATTTGGTCTTCCGTGTGCATGCAGCATCATGGCATCTGTTTGCATTTTTCAACTTGGTGAGTTGGGGCCAGTGATATCCTGTGCCAAACCTGACCTCACAGGCTACTTTGGTGACTGCTCTCCGCTTCACGGGTTGTGGGGTCCCACTGGGTCTTCCTCTTTTGCTTTGCTGGAGGGTGCCACTATTTATCAGTGCACGAGCCACAGAAGCTTTGAAGAGGAGGAGTCTCATCTTTTCCAAACCAGACATCAGGTAGAAGTGCCAGGGATTTACAATGGTCACATCCAAAAAATTAAACACTCGGATGTACCACTGCTGGAAACAGATGTCTGAAGAAATCTATGGGATCTCTTCCCTCCACATTCAATTTCCACTCTCCTAGAAAAGGAGGCAAGTCTCCATCAAAGTTATTGTCTTGGACTTTCCAGATATTTTTGCGGGCTTGAGTATGGTCAGGTGCCATGTGCCCATCTTCCACAGCACCCTGATCACGCTGAACTTCCTCTGCATCCTGCCCCTCATCATCCTCACTTTCTGCATCCTGACTCTATCTTCATCATCCTCAGCTCCTATGTCTCTGTTCTTCTCTGGCAGCCACTCATCATCACTGTTGTCACTATACTCATCATCACTGAACTCATCATCACTGGAGCTGGACGGAATTTCCTGGACTATTCTATAGGCTGCCTTATTCTTTGCTGCATTTGAACTCTACAAAATATGATAAAATAATTATTAGAGCAACACAAACTACAGCTAATCTGCACAAAAATGTATATTTTAAATGAATAGCTTATAAATATAACAATTATACACTGACTTATAACCAAAACAGTCACAAGAAACAGTGAAGCAATTATATGACTTGTGTTAAAAAATATACTGGGTGATGCATGATGTCCACTTCAGTGGACACATGGTTAATCGTAGTTTTCTACATATTGGACATAAAAATTTCATATTCCAAACAGATAATATCCTTACTTAGATGTTACTGTATATCATCATATTTTTTTTTTTTTACCAGTGGGGCTCTTCCAGCATAAAAGGATTGACAGGATATGCCAGCAGTGGTCGGCAAGGGTGGCTGTTTGTCGGCCATCTTGGATTCAGAGGAAATTTACTTGCAGTTACACCGACTGACCACTGAATTGACCTCAATGGAGTATGGCAGCAGAGAGCACTCTAGAGGCTCATATGCAGTTCCACCATAGAAACCAATGCATTAAAGAGAAAATTACTTTTTAGTAGCTGTCCACTGCAGTGACCGCTATGCACCAGAGGGCTAGAGTTGATTATTTTTTCATGTTGAACTCAGACAGAGTCATTCAATGTGAAATGGTCAAAGACATTTCAGATCACGCAGGTGTGTATCTATCTCTACATCTGGATACCGAAGTTAAAAAGACAACATGGAGGTTTAATACTAGCTCATTTAAATGACCCATTGTGTACAAAATATATTGAAAAGAAATTCAAGGATTATGTAGGACACAATGACAATGATGAAGTATCTCCAAGTACTGTATGGGATGCAGCCAAAGCAGTAATCAGGGCAAAACTCAAAATGTGGTCTTCCATTAAGAAAAAGGAAAAGCAGAAACAATTAAATGATCTATTAGATAAGCTAAAAAAAACTAGAAATTAAACATATGAACCTGAATGACCCACAGATATGAGATCAGATAAACTTGACTAAAATTTAAACAAAATAACTGACAGTTTTGAGGAGATGACAGCTAAATTTACTGAACAAAGATATTATGATAACGGGCCAAGAAAATGTTTCATAATCTAGAAGAGATACAACGTTCCTTCGAAAATGACTATAAAGACTTGTACACACAACCAGACCGCGGTGGATCCTCAAGCATTCAAAACTTTCTAAATTTGTTGGATCTGCCACCAGTTGGAATAGAACAGAATAAAATAATTACATGTGAAATAACAAAACAAGAATTGGATAATGCATTTTCATGACTCAAACAAAATACCAGGTGCAGATGGATATCCAGTGGAGTGATATAAAATATTCAGGGAAATATTATTACCAATATTATTGAAATGCGTCAGTTTTATACTTAAAAGGGAAGAGATGCCAGTATCTTGGAGATGAGCAATAATTTCTATAATTCCAAAGATAAATTTGAGTGCAGTTCATAGAGACCAATATCTATTCTAAATTTAGACTACAGGCTGTTTGCTTCAATAATTACAAAAAGATTAGAAAACATAATTCCAGACATAATAGATGAAGAGCAAACAGGATTTCTCAGGAACAGACACACAAGATAACATAAGATGGGTTCTACACTTAATGGACCATATGAGTAAGAATAAAGATAAATCTATTGTTCTCAGCCTTGATGCTGAAAAGACACTCACCTACAGCAGGATACAAACTAATGGCAGTTTAACTAACCCTGTACCACGTAAAAGAGACTGCAGGCAAGGCTGCCCGCTAAGCCCAGCCTTGTTCACTTTATTTATCAAGCCACTTACACAAGCAATTAGAGAAGATCAAGAAATACAAGGAATTAGCATTAAAGAGGCTGAATTTAAGACCTGCCTTCATGCAGATGACATATTGATCACTCTTTCCCAGCATGATTTGAGTTTACCTAAAATGATGTCCTGTTTGAAAGCATTTGGTAACTCTGGTTATAAATTAAATACACAAAAGACACTAATCATGTCATATAATTATGGACCTGCAGTACAAATATATAATCTTTATAACTTCAGTTGGGATAATGACACTGTTCAAAATTCCAAAGGATTAATCTAATATTTACACTACAAATTACTGGCCACTTAACTAAAGAAGTAAAAGCAGATTTGAATAGATGGACGTTATTACCATTGGACTTGTATAGTCAAGTAGACATAATTAAGATGATTATTTTACCATGATTACTTTTTCTCTCTCAATCAATACCCAGAGAGATGTTGTGGAAAAGAATGTTTTCTGGATTCATATGGAATATAGAGGTCTATATTTATGGCAAGGAAAACCTAAATCGCTGGACAAAAACAAACTTCAACATTTTGTTTAGTGAATGTTGTAAATTAAGATTGGAAAATCAAATTAAATTGTTACAATGGGTGGCACATGATAAAGACTTTAAACCTGCCAAGACTGAGAGATGATATAAAGTTCGCTATTTGGACACTTCCTGTTTCCTGTTTGGCCGCAACAACAGCATGAACTTTGGCTCCAAGCCACTCAGGTTGTTTTAGATTTCTGGTCTTTTAAAATAATTTTAAACTACAATATAAACATTTTTTAATTATATTTTTAAGTCATATATGAAGATGTGTTGCTGAAGTGCGGATGAAAAATGCTTTAAGAGATTTTTGATGGATTGACAATTCGGGCCTACTGGATCCTCTATACCACCTGCTGTCATTGACAGTGCACTGTCTACTCAAAGAGAGCTACTCTACTTCAAGTTACTGTGGACACTGTGAAGAATTAAAATGCCGAAAAAAGGTGAGGAAGATTTTGTCACTCTATCTATGGTTCATGAGCTGCTGGAACAGCAAAAGGCTTTTTACAAGGAATTACTTGAGCAACAAGAGAATGCCTTCAAGTGATTGCTGAGTCTGTGTTTGCCTGCATGGACAATCTTCTTTAAGATGTATTGAACATGTCCAAAGACATTCAAGATCTTAAAGCTAGCCTCCAATTTTCACAAGCAGACTTGGATGACCTGTAAGCCACCAAAGCATGCAGCACTGATAAAATCCAAGTTATCTCTGACAGCTTTTCTGATTACCAAACTTCCATAAATAATCTGTTTGAAAAAATTGATTATTTGGAAACCCAGTCAAGAAGAAACAACCTGCTAATAGATGGACTGCCAGACTCAAAATCTGAATCTTGGAGTGAGACTGAGATCAAGGCAAATAAAGTATTTTCTGATCTTAAAATAGACTCCAAGCTCATAGAAATTGAAAGATCTCATCGGACTGGAAAATATGACCATGCTGGACGTCCCAGATCCATTGTGGTCAAACTGCTTCAATACAAAGACAAGGAAGAAATTTTGAAAAGAGCGAAATCACTTAAAGGGACTAACATCTTCATTAACGAGGACTTTTCTGAGAATGTGCGCATGAAACAAAAGGAATTGCTGCCACAACTCAGAGAAGAGAGGAGGAAGGGGAACATTGCCTTTCTGAAATATGATCAACTAGTTGTGCATCCTCCCAGATCTAGTTAATCTCCCCCCAGCTATCTCTCAGCAACAAATTTAACAGATTTATAGATATTATGCAACTATGAGTATTGTTGTCAAGCTGTCATGTGTGATGTAAATAATTCAAATTCTATTTCTTTAGAAGAGTTGACGACTGAGTCACAGGATTTAACTGACAGCAAGAATATGATGTATAATGACTGCTTTGATCCAGATATAAACTTCCTCAACTCAAGAAGACACCAAGGTCTATGCAGCTGCTATAATGAAGAGGAGTTCAATATATTCACTAACAGTTTACTAGATTGAGGGCATAAAAATACTTTTTCAACTCTTCATTTAAACATACGCAGTTTACCAAAAAATTATGACCATTTTTTACAATATCTGTCAACTTTAAATCATACATTTTCAGTGCTTGCTCTATCAGAAACATGGCTCACTGATGATATAGCTTCTACCTATTCAGTGTCACATTATAATGCTGTGCATTCATGCAGACAAAACAAAAGGGGTGGAGGAATTTCAATCTTTGTTGACAGTAATTTTCAGTTTAGTGAGAGACAAGAACTTAGTAACAGCTTTGACAAAATTGAAGCAGAATCCATTTTCATAGAAATACCAACTTTCAGTAGTTTTGGTGGGAAAAATGTTATAATTGGTTGTATTTATCGTCCACCAGATACTGATGTTAGTATCTTTAATGATGGTCTGCCTTCTACTGAAGAGCTGATAAGTAACAAAGGAAAGGTATGCATTCTTCTTGGAGACTTTAACATTGATATACTTAAAAGAAAGTCTACTTTTTCAACTGAATTTCTGAATATTTTTTATGCATCATACTTTCATCCTCTCATCTACAAACCAACTAGAATAACAAATAAATCTGCAACTTTGATTGATAATATATTTACAAATTATTTTGATCATATGATCAGTTCTGGATTATTTTCCAATATTTCAAATTTTCTTAACCAAAACAAATCCACAAGAGAAGTCTGATGTGAGTATGAAATGTCACTCATTTATAGCTCTGATGGAGGAAGCCTCATGGGATGAAGTCTACAAAAATCAGGATGCTGAATTGGCTTACCTTACATTTATGAAAATTTTTACATCCATATCTGATAAATGTTTTCCACTCGTTGAAATAAACAGGAAAAGTAAGTCTAAAAATTCTAAGCCCTGGATCACGCCAGGTCTAAAAAGATCTTCAATTAAAAAAAATAAATTATACAAAAAATGTGTTGTTAGTCCCACCCCATTTAATATTGATGTTTACAAAAATATAAGAATTATTTCACAAAATTATTACAAACTGCCAAAAAAAAACTACTTTTCAGAAAAATTTTAACAATCCCGTAATGATATAAAAAAACACATGGAACCTCATTAACGAATTATTGAATAAGAAAAAAGCCTCCACAACTATCCCATCTCAATTATTTGATGGTGTGAGAAATTATACTAATCTTTCTGACATAACAAATGGCTTCAATGACTTTTTTTATAAATATCAGTCCTTTCTTAGCTAAAGACATAGAGAATACAGATGAATCCGTCTTGGTGAATATCGATGAGCAGTATCCTTGTATCAGTATGTTTGATCCCCCCACCTCTAAAGAAGTACATGACATTATATTGGATATGAAAAATTCTGGTCCAGGACATGATGAAATAAGAGCTAGTCTTGTAGTCTTGTCTATTGTTGAGCCCCTTACCTATGTTCTAAGTTTATCCCTAAAAACAGGTGTTGTACCAAGCGACCTTAAATTAGCTAAAGTCACTCCGCTATTTAAATCAGGTGATTCTAGCACATTTACAAATTATCGTTCCATATCTGTTTTACCTAGTTTTTCTAAAGTTTTAGAGAAACTAGTATATTCAAGAATTAAAAAACATTTAGATGAGAGCAACATACTGTACAGCCATCAATATGGTTTTCGGAAAAAAATGTCAACTGAAATGGCTCTTTTACAGCTTGTTCATAAAATCTCTACAGCTTTAGATAATAAAAAAAATTCTCTTGGCATATTCTTAGACTTGTCAAAAGCCTTTGATACTGTTGATCACAACATCCTTATTGCTAAGTTACAAAAATATGGCTTTCATGATGTTGCTCTGAAATGGTTGACTGATTATTTAAAGGACAGAGAACAATATGTATCTATAAATATACAAAATTCAAATAGAGCTAAGCTGCTTTGTGGGGTTCCTCAGGGTTCCATTCTTGGACCTCTCTTGTTTTTGATATATATGAGTGATTTACCCAGGGTTTGTAATAATGTCCTGCCTCTTTTATTTGCTGATGACACGTCTTATTGCTTCACATGAAAATTTTGGCACACTGATTCAAGAAGCAAATGAAGAACTAAATGGTTTCAGATGAACAAACTCTCTCTCAGTATAAATAAATCTAATTTTATAATATTCTGTAATAAAAATAAAAAGTATTCAAAAGAAGAAGCCAAATTATTTATAGACAATATTAAATTCCTCGGTGTCATAGTAGACAAAAAATTAACATGGAAATACCATATTGAATTTGTCTGTAAAAAGACTATGAAGTCAATTGGAATTTTGAGTAGAGTTCGTTCATTGATAAATCATTCTTGTATTCTAACTTTTTATTGCAGCTTAATTCATCCTTATATTATGTACTGTAACACCGTGTGGGCTGCCACATGTCCCACTTTTCTCAATATGATTTTATCAGTTCAAAAGAAGTTTTTGAGAATGATGAGTTTTGCTAAAAATCTGATTCATCTGCTCCTCTTTTCATAAAATACAAACTACTATCAATTTTTAATGTAAACATATACCAGACTTGTGTGTTCATGTACAAATATGTACACCTAACTCATCAATTGCCGAGCACTTTTCTGAATTTTTTTAAGTTTTCATCAGACATTGATTCTCATTATACAAGACACTCAAAAGACTTCCATCTTCCATATTGACGGACTTCCCTGAACCAATACACATTGAAATACAGAGGACCATCTCTTTGGAATAATTTACCTATATCTCTACAATCAATTTCTACATTATCTTTGTTCAAAAAACATCTGAAAAAGTTTTTAATGAGCAAATAGCAGTTTTAATGAGCATTTTTTCCTTTTTTGTTTGTTTTGTTTTTATGTTTGTTTGTTTTTTTTTTTTTTTTTGTTATACTTTCATTTCTGTATATCAGTTTTATATCTATTTAGTCTTGACACCTTGAAGTTGTCCATGTTAATTATATAGGGGAGGTATCTTTATAAGCCTTTTTGGCTTCCAACCTCTCCTGCACAATGTTTTAATCTTTTGTTATTTTATTGTCTTTGTACATATATATATATATATATATATATATATATATATATATATATGTATATATATAATGTGCAAATAAACTAAACTAAATACTGGTCCTTTAAAGGTATAACAACATACTGTCTCATTTCTGACAGTAGAGGATTAGATAGCTTCCAAAAACTTCAAGATAAATATTATTTAGAAAAACAAGACTTCTACAGGTACCTTCAGGTTAGAGCCCACTTTAACTGTAATATGAGAACAACAGAAGAATGAAATAAAGACTTAATTAACATCTTGATGGATGCATACAAATCTAAACTTAACAGAAAACTGATTGCTAGAATCTATTCATGTTTACAGTCACACAATGGGAGGTTCACACTATATGTTAAAGCTAAATGAGAAAAAGAAGCTAAAATAACCATCTTAGAAGAGAACTGGCTGAACATTTGTAAAACCCAATTGAACACTTCAAGTTCAGGTCAGTGGAGGGAATTTACATGGAAAAATATGATTAGATGTTTCATCAATCCGAAAAAATAAAGCAATTTCAGAAAGATCAGCCAAGGTGTGGACAGTGCTGGAGGGAGTGGAAACTCCCAGGCAGATCATTTCCACATCATCTGTCCAATGATCAAGCCTTACTGGGGGGAAACAGTAAGAATGATTAATTCAGTAATTGGTTTTGAAATTAGACACGATTTCTGTACAATATATCTTGGGAATATCTCTGCCACATATACTGTGAGTTCAAATTTAGTGTAATTTATTTCATATAATTACTGATTATTGAATGTATAAGCACAATTTTACTGTTGCATCACACAAGGTGCTGGTAATCTTAAATGCAAACCATGAGACTTTTAAGAACTGAATTACAGAATAAAATGGCTTTTAATCACTGTTTATATTCTTTGTTTTAGAGGCTGAAGATATAAAAATACTGATTAGCATCAGCTGTCAGATAAATGTAGCAGAGTAAAGATTATAATATTTGTGAAATGTGGTGGATTAGAAGTATAAGGTGGCAGAAAATATAAGAACTCAGTCACACGGCACACTAAAAAGATGTAATAAACTGCACTTTGTGTTAAATTAGATTAAAACTAGAAATATGTTCTTTATTAGATGGTATAAGACCCTTTATTTGGAAACATTAACATTTCCATAAACATGGAAACATTACAACAGAACTGCACTGAAAACTAAAGTGAAATCACATATCTGCTACTTCTTGCATTCTCCTGGTTGAATCACATTACCTGCCTGCAGTATTACAATATGTCTGTTCAGTCACCCATAGACAAAATATTCCTCTAACTCTATAATATTGACCTTTACTTGGTAGATCTGGTTTACTAATTGGGAAGTAGCAGATGTGTGATTTCACTTTAGTTTTCAGTACAGTGTTGCTGTAATGTCTCTAATTACCCTCCAAAAAGCAAAATAAGTGTTGAATAAACAGTCTAATACTGTCTAATAAAGAACAGTAAGTTTTTGTGTGAGTTGATACAAAAGAAAGCTTGTTACATCTTATTAGTGGACTGTAAAATAAAGTGCTACCATACTCAAGTCAAGTACAAATATCTGACAACTGTAGTGTTGTTACATCTCATTACTGGTTACAAGTTGATCAGCAGTCAGTTGATTTTGCCTCAGGTAAGGGGTGGGATGGCCGGCAATTTGGTAACCACTGGTCCAAGATGACATTTTGATTACATGTTAATATGCTGAAGATATTTCTCTCAGTTGGTCCGAAGGTTTTCAGTGATTGATTTTGATGTTGCTTGTTCTTTTGTTGCTTTTCTGTCTCTCCCCATTCAGGAAATTACCCACACTGAGTATGTGCGCCCTGACATGGATATTTATCAGGACTACATAGAGGGCTGCCTCACCTTTAAAAACCCAACACACCACAACAACGGCAACTACACGTTGGAGGCCACCAACTACCTAGGTGTAGCCATCAGTACTGTGTATGGACACTTCCTCGACAAGCCCTTTGATGGTAAGGACTTTGAGGGACATGTTGAGTTTATCTCCTACTATTAGAGTATGTAGTTTGCTGCATACTAGAGGACTCATCAGCAACAGACAATACTCCTCTTAACATCCTAATATGCGACTACAGGAGTCAAGAGTTTACATGGCTGACTGTAAAACATAAACTCACATTATAAAGTGAGAATCGGGTGGGTGAGGATGTTATGCGATGTAGTGATTACTTTCCTTGTGTTTGCAAACTCTTTAGATATGTACACATGACTGCTATAAAAAGTACTAACCTCCACTATCCCCTTCACTTGTGAGGCAGCTGGATTCAGGCAGCTATAGACGTGGTTTTAGGTGCTCCACTAGCAAGCAGCATCTATGGAAGCAACTCGTCTTGAACAAACAGTGGTGGCTCCTGAAGAGCTTAGCGTAGATCAGTGGTTCCCAGACTCTTTCTGGCATGCCCCCCTTATGGAAGTCAACAAAAGTTACCCCACCCCAAAATGTTTAATCAATCACAACAATAACTGGAATGGAACTGATAAAAATAGATTTCAAAAGTTGAATATTAATCAAATAAATGTCAACAGGATAGACTCTTATTTATTTCCCCTACATACATCATATTCACACAACTTTGTTTCATGCTTTATTTCTCCCCTGGTCTTCCACACACACCCCATGGAGGCCAGCCCCCCCAGTTTGGGAACCACTGGTGTAGATACTGTGATGGCATCAGTTACATCAGAATTGTAGAGTATTTCTTCATTGAAAGAAGAGTAAAGAATGACACTGAAGCCTTGTAGCGATGTAAAAGTTTTCACTCTTCTAACATGCTTCTGGTTTGGTTAGTTGATCTTATTGGTTGATGTTAGCCTGTGTTAGACATGACAGATGTTCATCCAACGACCTGCCAGAGGTTTCTTGAAAGCGCCCACCCTTTTCCAAACAGTTGCTGTGGACAGCTTCCCAGATGGCTCTGTGTAACAAACCATCTGGCGTGTCAGGTTACAATTCCCTTGGACTCTTTCAGAGTCACTTTGTTACAACATGGAATCATGAAGCATTTCACTAAAGTGTCAACAAGAAGAAAAGGGTCTCTTAATCTTTCTTGACCACCTAATTCTGACTTTGAAGTCACCAGCTGTCTACAAAAAACCCATAACTGATTGATGGGAATGCAGCTGAGATGTGTCACATGATTTGGAAACAAATATAGCCCACTTTTAAGTGCAGCAGATAAATGACACACAACATAATGTGTAGTTATCATTCTTTTCTCTGCTCATTTTGGGGAAGAGCTGTTAGGACTCTGTGTCGACCCCTTGAGAACTGAGGTCTCCATTTTAAGACTAGAGTGCACCTTGCATGTTTACTGGGGTTGTGCCTTTGTGCAGCTGGGCCTAATGAGCCCACTGATGTCAGACCAGTCAGAATCAGAAAGGTGCTCCAAATACACATCCAAATTTGTCAAAATCTCAGAATTTCAGAAGCGTGCACAGAACGTGGAGCTATGCCTGTCATCCAGCCCATCATCACCAGTGTTGGGAATAACGCCGTTATAAATAACGCCGTTACGTAATGGCGTTATTTTTTCACTAACGGGGTAATCTAACTAATTATTTTTTCCGCCGTTACAACGCCGTTACCGTTACTGACGGTCAAAAGCGGTGCGTTACTTACTCTGAATAAATTGAAGAAACTACCAGCCGTAGTGAGTCTACTCTGCTCTGTTTATTTGTCATCCAAGACTTGGGGTGCGTTCAGGTTCGAGAATAGCGCACGTACTTCTTATGACTCCAGGCTGTTTGTCCCTGCTCATTCAATTAGACAATGCTTTCCAAAGCTTGCTAACGTTTCTGTGTTTGCTACACCTGAATGCTAGCCTCGTTCCCATCCCCCACTGTCAGCCAGCAAGAATGCTGCTTCCATCTTGAGGACGGCAGACGCTTTGAGGCTGACAGGAGGAGGAGGGGGACGAGGCTACCTGAATGCACCCCCTGGATAGATGCGATAGAAGTGATTGTGATTGGCTGAGGGTTAGAGTCATGTGTCATGGTAAGCCAATCAGAGCCGGTGTTTTCACACACAAACCGGAACAGCGCGTGCGGCAAACACACACGCAAAACAGATGCAGAGGGATATGATGGCAGCGCATTCAGAGGAAAATTTGGCCTTTACAAGGTGGAGATATAAACACTATTTCAAGTTTGTCGAAATTAAAGGAAAGAACGTGCATGTTAAGTGTAATTTATGTCCCGGGGCAAAGCTTTTGTCGACATCTGTGGTAAGCAATTCAAATCTGCTGAAGCACCTAACAACTACACACGCTACCACAAAGCTAGTGGTAGTCTATAACACAACTACCTGTCTGTTCTTCTCTATTCAACTGACTCGAATACTGCTCAGAAAATTTCAAATTCTTTGACATACAACAACTTCTTTTTAAAGTAACGGAAATAGTTACTTTCCCTGGTAACTAGTTACTTTTACTATAGAGTAATTCAGTTACTAACTCAGTTACTTTTTGGAAGAAGTAGTGAGTAACTATAACTAATTACTTTTTTAAAGTAACGTGCCCAACACTGATCATCACTGGTACCACATGGGGGCAGTGTTACAGGCACAGAGGCAACAGGTGCAACAATGGAGGACAAATCAGCACAATTTTCACAATCAACATACCTTTTAAGCATGTTGATCTGACACACGTTTGTTTTTCTTACGATCGGGAGTCTGGATTACATAATCCTTTTCACTAAGTTTATGATCAACCACATACGGACTGGAAAACTTTGCCTGCAGTGCAGAACCAATGATGGGTGGCAAAACGTATGACGTGGTCGCCGGACTGAAAGTTCCGCATGTTTTCTTTACCCCCTGAATGTGGGCTTGTTGGCTCAGAGCAACTCATAAAAGAGTCACTCAGATCCAGTCCAGTCACCAAGTTTTCGTGCCTGAGCATATATGTACAGACATTATATGAGTCAAGGCTTTGAAGAAATTTGATAAAAGTATTGTGTTTTGACTTTTTTTTCCCCAAAATACGGATATTCACTATATATATGTGTGATTTCAGTGAATGAGTAGTACAGAGAACTGAGAGCTGAACATTATGATGTCACAGTGTTCTTTTGGATATCATCACCATCATTTTATCCTGTTAGATATTTGTGTGGCCAGCACACAAGGTCCTGAGTTTGAATTCCCCAGCTGGCTGGGACAGGGCCTTTCTGTGTGCGTTTGCATGTTCTCCCCATGTCTGTGTGGGTTCTCTCCAGGTTTCCTCCCACAGTCGAAAGACATGACATGTAATTGGTGACTCTAAATTGCCTGTAGGTGTGAATGTGAGTGGTTGTCTGTCCCTGTGTCAGCCCTGTGATGAACCTCATGTACCTCATGGGACTTGTCCAGGATGAACCCTGCCTCTTGCCCAATGTCAGCTGGGATAGGCTCCAGCCCCCTGTGACGCTTTGGGAATAAGCGGTTACAGAAAATGAGTGGATGGAGATATTTGTGTATATGTTGTCATAATTAGTAAATGTATTCTTCAATTATGGACAAAAATGTGTTTAGTGAGGTTATAGTAAATGTGACCTTTTACCACCAAAGCTGAATCAGTTTATCCTGGTCATTTGTGCAAAGATTAAAGAAATTCTCTAAAGTTATGGACAAAGTTATTAAGGTGTTATTGAGATATCATGTTTACAAGAATGGGATGACCTGAAAACATAATGTCTGAGGCAGGCCGGCACAGCTGTTGCCGGTGTGGAGCCATGTTTTTCCAAAAGTGTGGTTCACAGAGGCCCTTCAGCATACAGTCAGAAATGTGCACAAGAAAAATTAGGCTGATGGTTCCAGTAGTATTCTAGATTATCTGTGGCCAAGATGCAGACCTGTTGATCACATTCGTGCTCAATTAATCCTCCCCTGTTTTATGCCTGGTGGGGATAATTAACAAGTTTATAGGTTGTGGTTTTCCCAAAAAATGATGAGACAACCTAATGAGCGCCAATGAGAACAAAGATCAGAAAGCTGCTGTGTGATGCAGGACATAAGGCACAGCCTCTGGGTTAAATATCAATATATTTTTGGGAGTTCTTTTTTTTATGGAGCAAGCTGGAGAACAGGGGTGTGGAGGTCGCAGTGGTGGATGACTGTGTAGTGCATCTGACTTAAATGCAGCAGACTTTTTACCCTGTTACAAATAACTTTGACTTTAACCCAGTATTAGTCAGTGTTAGTTGCTAACCTCAACCATATTTAAACCATGCAGCTGCCATGCGGATATTGTAGAAATAAATCGTTTTTAAAAACATTGCCTTTGAATGTTATCTGCAGGGTTGCAGAATCATCCAGTGTCAACATTTTGTCTGGTGATTGGGTTCATCCAGGTTCAGACACCACAGTGTCACAGCAGTCTGGTCCCGTGGGGATCAGATTCCCTGGGCCTGTCATCAGCAGCACTCTAACCGTGTTTCTGTTGGATGATGTGTTGGAATAAAGCCTATATTTAGTCTAAGTGTAAATGAGATGTAGAGAATGAAGGAGAGCTTTATTTAGATCAGAGGTGATGATCTTGTTAACAGTGTTACTTCTGGTGGTTTGCTCTTTTCACACCTCACACACATGCTCTGTCTCTAGTCTTACATCTGCTCTTCTTTAACTCTTTTCAAGCTTTTAGCCATGTTAGTTTGCCTATCCTGTCAACTCTCATATACACTCAAACATGTATCTACTCTACAGTGTCTCACTGTATCTTATCTATCTTTATCTTCTTTCACAGATCCAGATACAGATTATGATTATGGTAAGTGACTTTTTGTTGTCAAGAAGAAGTTTGCTCTTTGTCATGACAACATCTACATTAAAAGACCTGAACCATTCATGTTAATATGAAATAGCAATTCAAATAACGTGTGCTCATAACTGACTTGAAAAAATCTGACACCCTGATTGTCCTTGAAGGTAGGATGCAGAGTCAATATGTAGAGTTGCTTTCCCTGGAAGAGACTATTAAACACGACAGTATCTCTGTTTCTTTATCAATAATCCAGTGAGTGTGCAATAAAAGCAAACTAAAAGGAAAGTTATATGGTTGTATAACCACTGTATGAATGTAAGCTTAAAGCATTATTGCAAACAACAACCCTAAAAACCACAGAGTTAAATCCACCTGCTCTTTGGGCCCTGTCTTAAGCTGAGCTAGAACACCAATCAAAAGCACCAAGGGTGCAGGGGTATTCTGTCCTGTCCCACTCCTTGTGCCAGCAGCACACAGCAGGATACACCTATTAGCTGTGCACAAGTGCCATGATTCATGGGTAAGTTAAGGGCCAAGCATTCAATAAACCAATCAGAAATTCAGCTCTCATCTCCTTTAAGAATCAGGTGTACCAGGAGTGCAAGTAGTGGCAGCATGATGGTGGATTTACCAGGAGGAAACAAAAAAACATTTTTTGTGCAAGACTGCGCGATAGCTGGAGATGGCAGGACACACACTTCACAGGTCTCTTGAGATTTAATAGGCTTTATAATATAAAAATAATATAATAATAATAATTCCTCATTCCTTATTTATGAGAATAATTTTAGACACACAACACATCAATGAATCAATGAAAGTTGTTTTGTGATTGTGGAGACGTGTGTGCATGCCTCATTGACGTCAATATTTACACTTTATTGCTGATCAAAAATATGTTCAAGCAACACTTTATTAATCCACACTCCTATGTGGGGAAAAGACTGAACATAAATGAAAGTATTTTGTGATTGTGGAGATGTGTGTGTGCTTTGACCAAACGTGCAGGGTGCTGTCTTGTGCAGTCAGACTGATTGCGCCAGTCCTTGTGCTTTGACCAGATTTTAGCTGGTCTAAGGTGCAAGTGGTTTTGACTCCAATGCACTGACCACAAAATAAGAAATGTGGCTGGCCACACTTTCGTTTTACCTCATTTTTAGGCCTCCAGCCCAATGGCTGCACAGAGCAGGTGCAAGTTTATTTGCTATCTTGCAGACGTGGCAAAAATGCCAACGGCCTTGTGCCAGACGTAAGACAGGGCTCCATAAAGCCGTGATACAAGGCTTTCAAAACTCATACTGATGTAAATACTTGAAATAAAAATATATATGTGTTTTTAAAGATATGTCTGAGTAAATATTTTACAGCTGAATAACACACAATGTTTTACAGGTCTGTAATTTCCCAGTAATTTATAGTTTTCTGGAAAGATCTGTGTGATTTGGTATGAAATATAAGGTAATTAGAAACAGTCTAGACACATATGATTAATTAATTCCAGTTCACTGCTGGCATACAACATCTGAATATCACAAAAAACAAAACTATATTAACCAAAAAACTATAAAACTATATTATGTCCACCCTTTCTTTATGAACAGACCTATAATAATTTTACATGCTGACTCTAAGTTATGTGTCTTTGACCTCCTTGTGCCTGCAGCTCTTTCTTGACACTGTTTTCATTATTGATTTAAGCTCTGTAGTTTATTGCCTTGTATGTTTGATGGCTTGAGGCAGTTTCCCTACAGAAGCAGCAGAGCCATAAATTGTTGTGATTTTCAAACTCAGTCTGTTTCTTCTGTTTTTCTACCAGTAACCCCGACTGCAGAGACTCACAAACCTGAGGAAGATACTTTCGGGGTGAGTAACTGAAATATTAAATATATTGTGTGTTCAGTTGAGATTTTTTCTCTCATTTGCCCCAGTCAACCAATCAGAAACAAATCCCATGTTTGAAATCATAATCATAACCAGGGCTGGAGAAAAGCACCTAAAGCAATTATTCTCACCTGTATTACTGATTTAAGTTGATTACATTTTCTGGTAGTTATCTTGATAATGACAACTAAGATTAGTTTGAGCCTCATCATCATCATCATCATCACATACACACAGACACACTTTGCTCCCCCTGGTTTCTATTGCTTGTTCCCAAAACATGTTCATTCACAGTCATTCCAGTGTCCCCAGTCAACAGATCTGGAAACATGAGTGGTCTGCTTCCTCTTGTAGGACAAAGTAGTCTCCAGAGCAGAATGTCTGAGATGATCTGGTCTTGTGCTTTGTAGCATTGTCCAGCAAAGTGGGCTTTTCTTTGTGCCACAACAGCTGAGATGGGAGGGATGCCACCTTAAATCTGAGCTTTTGTGGGATGGTTCCTCCCTGAGAGTTTCTGGACACGCATGAGGAGTCTCGTGTATGTTCCGTCAAGATGATCCTGGAGTTCTTTATCCATTGTCCATGTTTTAGCACCATAAAGAAGGACAATTTCCACACAGGCTTTGAAAAAGTTGATCTCAGTAGTTCTTGAGATGTCTAACTGCCATATTGGATGTAGCTTATCACAAGCATTCCAACCCTGCCTTTTTCCTTGTCTTTTATGCTACTGACTACATATGACCCTTGGTATTTGAAGTCGTTGATTTTCTTGATGTCGGTACCATTCATGAACTGGATGATTGATGGCATTGATCAATAGGCCCACTTTGGCTGCTGACTCTTCAAAGGATATTTAAAGTTCTTGTGCTGATGATATGAGTTCAGGTGTCGGTGTGATGTCATCTGTGTAATCTAGGTCTGTCAAATTCAAATTCTTGACTACATATACAAGCCTGTACAGGCGTGGATGTAAACTGCATTTTGGTTGGTTGGTGAGGCATACAACTACAGGGCAGTAATAGTAGTGAGTCTAGAACTAAAATGCTGTGTTATTATTAACTTATTAAATGAAAAACAGTAGAAAGACAGGACTAACTCAAGTTTCTCTCAATTCCAACACGTAGGAGTTACTTTTAGCCTTTGGATGTTTTGTTAATTCAACACCTGATCAGGCTCCCGACAGGCTGAGGGCGTATTAACCAACCAAGGGTTTCATTATGTGGTCCAGCCAATTAACATATTTAGCTTATTTAGCTCCATCTAAATGATAGTAGTCATTTCAACCAGAAAAATGACAAAGAAAACCACAGTATTCATATAGCCCTGATAACAACCCTTCCTCCGCGTGTGTGTTCATGTGTGTGTTTGTCTGCAACACCAGTGCAGGTTGCAAGGTATGAGAATATTTGTACCAATTTGAATACATTTTCATCACTTGTTAAGTAGGTGAAAGTAGTTAGCAGTACACTCCTGCCTGTTTGTATCATGTACAGACATGTATAATGTGTATAAAATTGACTGTCAAAAGTCACTGTATCATCAAGGATTTTCTTTCAGTATTACTGAAATAGTTTTGATGAGTTAATATTCAGAATTGAGTTAACAGCAGCAGCCGTCTGTCTGTAAATTCTGGGAGATAATGACCATTATATTAGAGCACCAGTGATGTGCAGAGGAAGAAAGAAACAGAAGTGTAACAAAGGAGAAGAAAAAAATGTGAAAATTTAGCTGAAGAAGTGTTGAGTGTTGAGAGCAGAGGGTTCTATTTTAATCCAGCCTTTTCTTCTCCTCAGTTCTTTCTCAGCCGTTTGCTTCTATGCGCTGAATCCCCTGGTGGCTGCTGAGCCTGAGAGTCGGTTAGAAATGTAATTGAGTTCATCTTTTTCCTGTAATTGACTGGGAAAAGATAACTGTTGAGGCTGAGGTTGTGAAGAGGCAGAACGGGTTAGTGTGTGTCTGTGTGTGTGTATATTTTTGTCTTCACACTTTGCCTCTGTTTGCTTTCATCTTTTTCATCTGGGGTGTGTCCAAATATCCTGATATTCGTATGTGCAAGTAATGTGACTATAGTACAGAAAAGCCCATCTCATAGATTCTAAAATATGTTGTTTAAATTTAAAATACTACTACTACTACTACTACTACTACTACTACTAATAATAATAATAATAATAATAATAATAATAATAAAAATAATCATAATAATCATAGTCATAATCATAATAATCATAATTAATTTAGTTTGACTTGGTTCATCCTCTGCGGGCTAAATTGTTAGATTTTGAACTTTCTTGTGTCCAATGAAAAATTGGACACATTGGAAAACTGGATGATTATGCTACTGGAAAGGCCAGGCGGTCACTAAATATTAGGTTTCATCTGGTGCATAGAAATAGCTTACTTACCTTGCTGTGCAAAACTCAGCATTTTCTCTTTAATCCTGTGTGTCTGCGATAATTGGCCTGATATTTCCGTGTGTCTTCTTTCCACTTCCTGTCTGTAGGTGTCCATAGCAGTGGGTCTGGCAGGGTTTGCCTGCATGATGCTGGTTGTTCTTTTCCTTCTCATCAACAAGTATGGACGACGCTCCAAGTTTGGCATGAAGGGTAAGGAACCAGTATATATCTCAGTCTATTAGCTCTGTCTTTGTGAAAATGATCATGTCTTTGAATGAGGCTTAAAGGTTTGACTGCTACGGAGCTGTGAAGGTCAGTACCTGTACTTGTGGTTGGATAGGTGGAAACTGACAGTTTTGCCAGTATCTTTGTGGTACTCATACATCCACACATAGTTTGGAGTGACAGGAGGATAAGATTACAGAATAATTAAGTCATGGAGAACACGGAGGAAGTAATGAGTGTTACCTGGCTTTATTGGTGTCTATTCAAGCAGTTAAATGGTTTACATGCTGAAATTCTTTTCCCATCTCTCTGTTTCTTGTTCCATTGCCTGTGGTGTAGATCTGTGTCCTTGTATTAGAATTGAAAGTAAAATGGATGTGAACTGCAAATTGACTGGTTGGCAGAGGCATACAAACTGGTATGAGGTAGTGATTCTATTATTTTACTGCTCAGTTTCATGCTGCCACAGACAGCTGACTTCTGACTCACTCCATTTAGCCAGCAGCAAAGGGCAACAAGTGATCAACAGCTGCTTCAACTGAAGTCTTGTTTCAACTCAGGACAACTTACAGGGAGTTTATATTAATGTTGGTGGATTGTTTGCTTTTTTTAAAGCTTCCAGTAATGAGCAAGCTGCTGAAATCCCTTTGTTGCATACAACGGCCAACTTTTTTTGTCAACACGATAGATTAGACAAAAGATTAGATTATAAATTAAATATAAATTATAAATGACTGCTTACTCAGTCAGTCGCTCAGTCAGTCAGCAGTCAGTCAGGTGAGCCTCCACACCTGTATACCTGAATGGCAGATTTTCACTCACCACCCATGCCCCTCAGTGATATATGTCAGTTAGCATAATATGAAGTAGAATATCAATGTCATTCATGCTTTAATTCTGTGTGGTGCTTAATTATCAACACATACACATCATTTATGAACTTCCTTCATCATCCATTCAGGGAGTCTATGTGCTGTTTTTAGCTCAGATAGAGTCCATCAAGCTGTAGCACAGCATGTGAAAGCAGCCAAATCTGCAGTTTCCCCAAGTAATGTCATCCAAGAACCTTTGGTAAGCTGAGCATGGTAGAATGCTCTATATATAAACTATAAAGAAATTCAAAGGCTGTAAAATGTTTATTGCAGTGTTATTGAAGGTTGTTATATTATGTTCTCTTGTGCCAAAAAAAGTCCATGTGCTAATCAAGAAACACACACTTATTCATTATTAAAACACAAGTTGTTTAATATTATTTAATGTGTCATGTATGTGTAAATGCAAATATTACACTGTTAAACACCAACAATTGTTGAAAGGCTCAATATAAGCATACATTTTCTGAGGACCACAAGAAATAATAATCTTGAAACATAATCCATGTAAGAGGCAGTATGAAAAGCTTACATTTAAAAAGAAATACTAAATGAAATTGAGTTTATGTAGGGAGACTAGAGCGAGCATCACTGCACCAGCACACAGTGACAGCTGAGTGAGAGTAGCAGCTTCAGTGGAGAATTAAAGCTCACTCACACTGGCCCCTCAGCTGGCAGCTACAGGTGAGTGTTTGCAGACTTTAAAACCAGAGCTGGTGAAAGTAAACTGCCCACAGCATGCTCATGTTTACCATCCCGACTCATCTGTGATGACTCAGATCAGCAGATCCAACAGGGATGAGGGAGGGTAAAGATCCTGTGCTGATGAGTCAACTTTTCTCAGGAGGGAGCAGACTGTTTGGATTTAGCTCCTCAGTTCCACTTTGTCACTGTGTTTGGGTGGAAGACTTTTCTGCTACAGTTCAGACTGACAGCAGGAGGGACTAGTGGTTCACTATGTGGGCCGAGGATGCCCTGTTCTGTTGCAGGACCCCTAACAGAAGTCATTTTTACATTAATGAAGTGACACCTCACCATGACTTACACATCTGTGGTGAAATGCAATTGACTTGAATTCACCTTAACAGAGTGTGCTCACATAGAGACACTGAAGTCACCAAATGGTCTAGAGGAGAGGTAGTTCAATATCAAAATAAAATGAAATCATTTTTAATGCCCATGATTTATTTTTCAGTGGAACATTTTTTAGTGCCAGCCATTGTCCTGGCTCCACAGATACTAGATTATTCCACTTTAACAAGAAGTACTGTTATGACAATAAATCACTTTATCTTATATCACAAAACTGTCTTGTTATTTCACAAAGCCAACACATCTCATTTACTAACATAAATAATTAAATAATTACAACATTTGTTTGTGTAATGTTTGTCATGGTTACAGTGCTACACTTCCATAACTTTTTTTTTTCAACTGACCACACTTTTTTCTTGTTTTTAATTATAACCCATCACCAAATGTTAAAGGGCTCCTAAAATAATTGTATTTATTTTTATAGCAATTTTAATTACAAATCGATTGTTTTAATGATAATAATAATAATGATGTTGATAATAATAATAATAATAATAATAATAATGATAATAATAATAATAATAATAATAATAATAATAATAATAATAATAATACAATAGTACTTGTATAATCGGCAGCTCAGTATTTGTACAACCAGACCAATCATCTGCTTTGACCAATAGCATGCCAGAATTCTGGGAGTGATAGATCCTGTTTCACTGGTTTGACAAACCATCACTCACTTGTTGTTGGGTTGCTTTGGGAGATGCACCGCTTGCAGAGTGGAGTCATAAACACCAGTAAGAGGGAGTAATTTTTTCTAATGTTCTTTTTTGGTTAATTACGTGAAGCCATCAGCAGGGAGAATATGTATGCACAGTGGGATGTAACAGAAATTGACCTTCACTGTGATGATGTTTTCCACACAAATTCTGAGTTTATACAGTGGGATCAGTGCTACCATTTCCACCTTTTTATTCTGAGCCAATCTCTGAATCATCTTTCAGATACATTATGGAGGGCTCATTTTCATATGTCAATGAGTGCACCCCCTGTGCAGGAACCAGCACTGATTTAATACTGATTTAATATGCATTAATGCATATGGACTACAAGATTAATTTCACACTCAGACTTGGACACTCCAACAAAAGAGCCGGCAGTAAATGTAGTGCACCATGACATCCCTGTGATGCTGTGAGGTGGGAGATACCGAGGGCCATTGCAGGGCGGGGAATGAATATCAATATCTGTAGTGAGAATAGAGTAAAGGTGCAGTTAGCCTTCCTAACCCTCATGTGGGAGAAGAACTAACAGTGTAGGAGAGGTGTGATGCAGTGTGCAATCTAGTGTGATAGTGTGCAGTGTGTGATTATTGCACTAAGGTGATGGCCCACACTAGAACAATGACTTGTCAATAGAGAGGCAAAGTCCCTCCCCCTCCGGTGGACCACCATGGGAACATGGAACACGGAACAAAAAATATGAACTGTAGACAATAGAGGATGAGAAAAACATTTTTGATCCCACCAGCAACCCGTTTTCATCCTAGATCGTCAGATACCAACGTCTCTTGGGGCTTTTTCAGTGGTGCTTTTGGCTGCACCAAGTCAAACTGTGCAGCACTGATTTGCATTTCTATTACCACTTTGAATGTGCTGCACCTGACGTGGACTTACTCTGGAGTGGGGCCAAAGTGAGGCCAACCCGCCTTAAAGGGGCTGGTGACGTCTGCCAACCCATGACAAGCTTCCTTTCTCCCCCTCAAACAAGGGAGTGTTGTGACACTCAGCTCATGTGTGCAGGACAGCAGAGAGAAAGAGAGAAAGTTTTTAAAAGTCTCTTTATATTCAACTCTCAGTACTTCTGTAGCTTCTAACAGAATCTTTGTTTTGAAATGTAGTTTCTCTCCTATGTTGTTTGTACTTTCAGGTATCTGCATCATTTTACTGTTTCATATTCACTTTCAGCTGTGTCAGAGTCATGTTAAATTACTGCTGATGAAATCGCTGACTGAAAACATTTCCCACTGGTGCTGCTTCATTATAAAAGTATAAATAACTTGTGAAGTGTTTATCCCAGAGACGTGCATGACCAGTTTATCCACCAAGCCTCCTCAAGCTCGTCTTCAGTTAAAGACACACCTTCAAGCGGGTAGCCCTGTTCTGCTGGGAATGCAAACCCCTGCCATGCTGAGCTCATGGGCCGTGTCAAAGTGAGTCAAGCCAGGCCAGTTCTGTGTATAGAAAAGGGCCATCTGTCACACTCCTCAGCTTCTCATACTTATGGACAAGGTACTCTTATGTGTGTATGAGACATTTCAGCCTGTAAGCCCTTTTTAACACGTGGTTAATACTGTGAAACAGACAGTTCAGTGAGGTTTAGGAAAAGACTGTTGGGGTTAAAATAAGCATGTTAGTTGCATAATTTGATCTAAGTCAAATAAGTCAGGTGACTCAACAAAAACCTCAGAGCAGCAGAGTGATGAGTATGACGTGACTCTGCTGTTCCACTGATTGTTCTGGATTAGTGCTGTGCAAATATAGAATAAAGAGTATGAGCTAATTCCACCCATCATTGGTCTTTACTGTTTTTGTCAATCGAGTATTAAATTAGTAGCCAACTATGTTATTATAATTGATTAATCAATTTGACTATTTCACATCATGTCTGTTAGAAACTCTGACATGTTGACTTGAACAGAATAAGCACATGTACACACACACACAGACTCCATGTCTTAGGGGCACAAACACAGAAACACCATATCAACCATCTGTTGATTACATCCATCTGTTCATTTAGTGCCGCCTTACAGCCAGCCCACATTACTGCCTGTGGGGTGAAAATGCACTTCCAGACACACACACACACGCACACACACACGCACACACACACACACACACACACACACACACACACACACACACACACACACACACACACACACACACACAATGCTGACATTTGACGTGCATCACACAGATGATATGTGTTGATATGGTTTCTCAGCCACTCAAATGGTTGCTTTTTAAAGAAGATGGAGCAGAGCAAAACACTGATGATTCCATTAAGTCCACATAAATCCTCCTTCATACACTCTGTTCCTGCACTTGAGGAGGAAATTACATCTCTGTTTTCTCCTCAGGAGGAATATTGTCATCTTTATCACACTATAATCTGCTTTTAGATCCAATAGTCTTTTAATGTCAAGAGAGGACTAAGAGATGTCTGTGTGTGTGTGTCCATTAGTGTCTCTCTGTCTCTCCATCTCTCTGTGTTTCTGAAGCTTTATTGACACGATAGTATCTGTCTTCTGGAGCTGAAGTGGAAGTGTGTAACACGTCAAGGCTCAACTGGTAGAGCTGCACTTAAACTCTTCAAACAACCAATGAGCACAAACGTGTACAAAAATATGAGGCCACATGTTTTGTATTTATACAATATATTGCAATGTACTTTATATTTATTTGGTAATTTAGGTTTTATGAGATGAGGCTTCGATTTAGGTTAGTTAAGTTATTGTTGGCAAACTATGCAGGTTTTTCCCCAAAAACAACCCACCAGAGACCCTACCCTCCATTGTACCTGTTATTTTCTCATTAAAACACCAGTGTAAGTGACTTGACAATTGTGCAGCAATAAAAGGTTCACTAAAAGTGCTGTATACACAAACAAACAGTAAATTAATTATCTTATGTACACTGTGCTAAAACAGACACACACTGTGAGAGGCAAAGTTGTCAAGTAAAAGATCTGTGTCAGATAAGAAAAGTGTTAAAATGTCCTAGAATGCTTTTTGCCATTGACCAAACGTGCCATTTACATTTACAGTAATTCAGGAAGAAGAGGAAAATTAGCGCTTTAATCGTGCCTGAAAAGTTGAGCCCGTCGAGGCCCAATGTCAGCAAAATTCTGTCTGAAACCAACCAGGGCCCAACCCTCATTAGCATATTTCAACCCGAACCCGATTTCTGATTTCATTGTAGGAAGCCCTGTAAATGTCCTGACTGTACTGAAATATCCAGCATTTGTTTCTGGACCAGTGAGAGCTGTAACAAAAACAACAACAACCTACAGGCCACAATAAACTGGCAGCCATCTAATTTGGAGCCTGCTATCAATTTTGTATCAATGATAAAAATGATCAGTGACATCAGTCTAAGTCTGCAACAATTGCTCCTCTTCTTTTTGACTGTATTGTTGAACTTTGTGGCTCTACTTTTGACAAGTTCCCTGGTGGCCCTGCTGTCCATTAGTTCACACCGCAGATTATGCATTATTTAAAACACAAACTCCAATGTTGTATTCAGCTTGTTGCTGTGACAACTGAGTCTCCTCTCTGAGTTGTCTGGCCCAGCCTTGTAAAGACTCTGAGGGTTTTAGTCATCTTTTTAGATTTAATCAACATGTTTGTGGCCATCACTGCTTTGATTTTTATTGGCCATGGCAATTCTTTCTCGAAAAGGAAATATATATATATCAGAGAAACAATTTAATTTCATCTCAGTCAAAAAGTCACTAAGGTCACTTGATGAAGTTAATGTTCTTGTATGATTCTTGTTCTGGGTTATTTCCTCATGGCTTAATGCACTTATTGTAGTTCACTTTGGATAATGTAAGTAAGGCTGCTCACAGCCAAGCTCAAACCTCCTGGTAATAGTGATGTGTCGGTCGCGAACGATCCGGATCTTAGAGCCGGCTCTTTGAAGTGAACGACGGGAACCGGCTCTTGATTGGGAGCCGATTTGTTTGTTTCTCCTCTTTTTTTCTGTTAAAGTCGCATATGATTGGTGGCATGTGTGTGTGTCCACACTGAGTAGAAGGGGGAGGGGAGGGGTTAAAGACACACAACACAGTGAGCACATAAGCAAGTGGGAGAGAGACGAGAGAGAACATGCGCTACAGACAGAGACAACACGCTTGAAAGGTGAGAAAATACACTCGTTTGAGATGAACTGCGCCTCGCCTGGAAAGTAGACGAGATCAGGCGGCCGCAGCAGGAAGTGGAGACGAAAATCTACAGTCAAGTTGGACAGTTTTCAACAGAGTTACGAGAGAATAGGTTACCTGTAGTCTGCAGACCACGATCATAGCTGAAGAAATAAAGTGCGTTCTTGATCGCTGATTGAAGTTAAAATAGAAGAGATCCCCCTTCTGATACATGTAACATCTGTTCTTTTATCTGCCTTGTAAAACCAAGTCATATATAAGTCATATATATAATCTTTATTATTATCAGACAAAATATCTGCTTGTTGACAGATTAAAACTTCATTGCACAACAGAAGACTAATATATCCAGTGTTAAATATTACAGTTACACAGAAAATTAGTAATTAATATAATATGTGGTGTTTGTTGTCAAAATTAAGCACTCTGCTTAATATTGTAGTACTCTCCTCCATGTTGAGTATATTGACTGTATAAATAAAGCCATATAAATAATAAACATTTGATATAATGTATGTTTTTTACATTAGTAATTCATTTTACATTATTTTGGGTATTAAATTAATTTGAGCAACAAAAAATCTGAGGAGCCACTTGGGAGCCGAAAGAGCCGGCTCTTTTTAGGGAGCCGAGCCAAAAGAACCAGCTCACTAAAAAGAGCCGGAATTCCCATCACTAATGCATCATGATAAAGGATAAATTAGAAAATCAACTAGTTCAATGTGTATGCCCCCTCCGGAAAGTAGAAAAATATATATTTTTTTTTAAATATTTGATCTTATAAATTTGGAAACAGAAGGGACATTGATATGTGGTGGGGACTTTAACATGGTATTGAATTATAAGCTAGACACAACAAGTGGGAAAGGAAGTAAAAAACAAATTAATAGGTATATGAATATAATGATGTCAGAAGTGGATATATTAGATGTATGGAGGGAACTGCACCCTTCCGATTGGGATTATACCCACTACTCAGTCCCACATGCAATGTACTCCAGAACGGATCATTTTTTAATGAATAAGGAAGATATATACAGAGTGAAGGAGTGCAGGATAGGGGTGAACGATATATCCAATCATAGTGCAATTTACCTAAAAATTCATTTGAACAATAAGAGGAAAAATACAGTATGGAGACTCAATGAAGGTATATTGCACAGTAAGGGACTAATTGAAGAATTAAAAGGGGAAATAACTAGATACAGGGAGGAAAATGATAACGGGGAAGTAGACCCAACAATTTTATGGGACACCCTGAAAGCAGTAATAAGAGGGAGGCTGATTTCACATACAGCATTTGCAAAAAAAGAAGTCAGATTAGAAACATACCAAAAACAAACTGAAAAATTAAAAGAATTGGAACAACAACATAAACAGTCAAAAGATTCAGGAATACTTATTCAGGTTAAAGAAACTAGGAAAAAGATAGATGATATCCTGCTGGAAGAGGTGGAAAGGAAAGCAAGGTTTATAAAACAAACCCTTTTATAAGGGAGGATCTAAAGCCACTAAAATCATGGCTAGATTCATAAAGAAACAACAAACATTAAATAATATACACAAAATAAGAGATTCTGTAATCAATGAAATTATATATGAGCCAGAAAAAATAGAAAAGGTATTTGAGGAATATTACAGTAAATTGTATACACAGCTGACCCTTACAGGTAAAGAGGACTTGACAGAGTGTTTAGATAAATTGGATTTACCAACAATAGGTGCAAAACAGAATGAGATGTTGGTTTCAAATATAACAGTAGAAGAGATAGAAAAGGCAATAAATTGGACAAAATCAGGGAAATCACCAGGAGCTGATGGATTGGGGGCTTCCTTTTACAAAACCTTCAAAAAGGAGTTAATCCTGTTATTATATGACTCATTTAATCATAGCCTCAGATCAGGCAGGATCCCTCCCTCTAGGAAGGAGGCCATCATTTTCATTTCCATTATTCCAAAGGAAGGTAAAGACAAAGAATATTGTTGCAACTATAGACCCATATCGCTCTTAAATGTGGATTATAAACTCTATACCTCCATCATAGTGAAGAGACTAGAGACATTTATGCAGGATTTGATTGATGAGGACCAGACTGGTTTTATTAAAGAAAGGCAAACACAAGATAATATAAGAAGGAGCTTCCATGTCATAGAAAATATACAAAGGAAGGGAGAAAATGCAGTGTTGGTAAGCATAGATGCAGAAAAGGCCTTCGATAGTGTGAATTGGATATTTTTGTATAAGGTATTGGAAAAATTTGGATTTAATGAAGAATCTGTGAATTGTATTAGATCGATATATCAGGAACCAATGGCAAGGATCAAAATAAATGGCAATTTGCCAAAATGATTCAAGCTGGAAAGGGGTACGAGACAGGGTTGTTGCCTCTCTCCAAGTCTCTTCGCACTATTCATTGAACCATTAGCCCAGATGATTAGACAGGAGAAAGAAATTAAAGGAGTGAAGATAGGAGAGGAGGAACGTAAGATAGGATTATTTGCGGACGATATATTCATACTGTTAAAGAATCTCAACGAAAGCTTTCCAAAAATAATGAGACTATTGGAGAATTATGGAAAATACGCAGGATACAAAATTAATGTCACAAAAACACAGATTTTGTCAATAAATTATTCCCCATTGCAAGAGATAAAGGAAACATACAAGCTCAAGTGGAATGCCAAATCAATAAAATATTTAGGAGTAAATGTCACAAAAGGAATAGATAAACTATATGATGCAAATTACACAAAAATAAATCAAGAAATTAGGAGAGACTTGGAGAGATGGACAGGTATTAGTCTGGATTTCAGCTCAAGGATAGAGATAATTAAGATAAATATTCTACCGAGGCTTTTATATTTAGTATGTTTCAATCTCTCCCAGTGATAATCCCACAAAAACAATTTATAGAATGGGATAAGTGGATATCGAGGTTTATATGGAGAGGAAAGAAACCCTGGATCAGATACAAGACTCTGCAGCTCCCTAAAGACAAAGGAGGTTTGGCTTTACCGAGTCTTAAGGAATATTTCTATGCCACACAAATCAGACCTTTGATATACTGGTGCAAGGATGAATGTGTGGGAAGATGGAAAAGTATAGAAATAGGGACAATAGACACTGAAGTACGAAATCTAATAGCACATAAAGGATTATTGAACAAATTAGGTAATCAATTGGATGTAATAACCAAAACTACAGTTGGAATATGGAATACAGTTGTCGAAAGGTATAAATTGGAGAAAGAGACCAATATTCTGAGCTGGTTTGCATTTGATTCTGGGTTTATACCTGGTAGGAACGATAAAGGGTTCAAGGAATGGGTGAAAAAAGGCATCACTGCAATATGCACAGTGGCCGAACGGGGTAAGCTGCAGAGTTTTGAAAAGTTAAGGGATAAATTTGGATTAGATGAACGTGAACAATATCGATATTTACAAATGAGGGATTATTATGAGAAGGAGATAAAAACTGACACAGACAATGAAATTATTGAGGTGTTCTGGAAAGCTTATGAGGGGGAAAAATGCAGAGTAGTCTCAGCTCCATATAAAAGTTTGATGTCATATAGAAAGACTTCCTCTCTTTACATAAAAGAAAAATGGGAAAAGGAGCTGAAGGAACAAATAACTGAGGAAGAATGGTCTAGGATTTGGAGAGAATTCAATTGGAAAAATATGATCAGATTTTTTATTTTTTAACTCCAAAGATTAGAAAGGAACTGGTGTTTAACCAACAACAACAACCAAAATGTTGGAGATCATGTGGTCACATGGATGTAGATCATACAAAGGACACTGGAAATTGACTGGTTGGAACTTTAACTAGAAGTGACATAAATAAATAATCTATAAAACTGAAACAGACATCTTTGCAATGTCAATTCTCGCACTAATGGTCAGCAGGGATGTTGATCAATTATGAAGATTCTCTTTAATTTTCTTACTCACCATTTCATATTTTTTTAAGTCATTAGGACAGTGTGTTAACCAAACTTTATTTGATTGCTTTTTGAGACCAGTCAACTGGAAGTCTTTGCTTTACCTCAGGTAATGGATTGTAATTAAATGTTAATACTTGTGTTTTTTGTATATTTAACTTGTATCCTGAATATGTACTGAATATGTGAAGGAGATCTAAAAGGGGAGGACGGCAGACACCTGCATTTTAGATGTATAATAAAACATCATCAGCGTACAATGCTATTTTATGTTCCTTATTGTTTATCAGAATTCCTTATATATTACACTTATTAATTGTGCCAGGGGTTCTATGTAGAGTGCAAAAAGGGATGGTGAAAGAGGGCATCCCTGACGAGTGGAGCTTTCCAATTTCAGTAAGTTGTCAGTGTATCTTGATTCTTGCCATAGGAGCAGAAAATAAAGCTTTAAAAATGTTAATTGACTTTTCAGTGAAACCAAATTGCTCCAAGACCTAAAAAAATATTCCCAATTCACACAATCAAAAGCTTTTCCAGCATCTAGGCTGGCCAACACAACATTTTATTTTGTTTTTCAAATGTTTTCAATTATGTGAAGAGATCGTCTAATATTATCTTGTGTTTGGCGTCCCCAGACAAAACCAGTTTGGTTGCTGTCAGTTAAGTTTGGAATAAAGGAATCTAATCTCTTGGACATAATTGATGCATACAGTTTGTAATCTTGATTTAAAATCTAAATCTGTCTGTATGAGTTTTATTCTTGCCCTCTTTTGGAATGACAGAAATGACAGCTTCGCTCCATGAGGGTGTGGCTGATATTTGCAGTGCAGAACAACAAAGCTGATTTATTAGTTGTGTCTTCTAGGATGCTCTCTACCTCAAACTTTGTTCTGCTTCTCCAAAAAAAAAAAAACATTGTTACAGCCTGCTGGCCAGAAATGATTCACTTTGGGAAAAGTGGAATCTGTGACAGTGGATTATGCACAAGGCAATTTGGACAGCTGCAGCAGCTAGCTAACATGGGCCTCACTGATTAATGTTATTGTACAAAAGCACAATTTCAAAACATCCACTAAAGCACAATGCAATAATATTATATACTGATTTGGGTGAAACTGGATCATGTTTAATAGAGAAAATACTTTGTGCTATTCCCTCTGGTTTTGACTGGTTGAACCTCCAAGTGAACACAGCCTCCAAAACCAACAAGGAATACATTAGAGGTAAACTACCACGTGTCCTGGTGCTTTCCTGAGCATCCTAAGCTTTGTTTTTTGCTGAAGTAGCTAACTGCTAACTGCCATTAGCTCAGCTAACCACACACAATGTAGCTGACTCAGCCCCAGGGTGCTAGGAGCCAAACCTTGCAAGAAATTTCATTTCCTGCTCATTTTCATTTTGCATTTCCTGCTGTCAAACCTCTGACGGTCTTAGAAGCTGTGTTTAGCCTCACCGTGTTCATTGAGAGCTCTTAGTCTGGGAAGAATCAGCTGGCCTTCCTCTAGTGTTACGGTCGGCACTGACCCATTTTTAGGTTTTAAATGCATAAAAGTACTACATAAATTTGTTTATTGCATCAAGACTTTTTGACTTTGTCAGGAACTTCTATTTAAACAAAATAAAAATAAAAAAAAATCAATTTTACTAAATTATAAAATGCTCTGGTGAAAATTATGACCTTTGTGTTGTTAGGGTCAGTTTCAACCCAGTTATAAGATTATGAAACAATAATAAGTGCCAAAACTGAAATCATAAACACACTATCAGCCAGCAGCCCACAGCCAGCTCTTCCTCCAACCACTTGAAATTCAGTTAGGGGCTTCTCTCTTTGCCTGTTTGACCAAACAAAGACGGACATGTCGGACGTTAAGGCCAATTCAGTTTAGAGTGACTTGCAGACTACACATCTCCAGTTTACAGCATGCAACAATGAGAAGAAGATTTACTGTAAGGACAGAAAGACAAACACATTGTGCTTCACCTGCAAAAAATATCTCTGCAAAGAACACACTAAAAGTGTCTCTTTTTGCCACACATGCATCTAAACACACGCATACACATGCATGTTCTTGCACAGAGACACTTTTTATGGACCCAGTACAAATGTATTGTGCGTCCTCTGCAAAAAATAGCTCTGCAAAGCACACACGAGTGTCACTTTTTGCCACACATGCATCTAAAAATACAAGTACACATGCATGTTCTTGCACATAGAGTTTTTATGGAACTAGTACTTGATTTCTGTTGGTTTGATTTGCTTGATTGGTTGTTGTTTGTTTGACCTTGCAAATCTACATTTTGTATTATTACTAGTTCTGCAGGGCAGCACGATGGTACAGTGGTTAGCACTGCCGCCTCACAGCAAGAAGGTCTTGAGTTCGAATGAGTAGCTGGGCCAGGGCCTTTCTGTGCAGAGTTTGTATGTTCTTCCCGTGTCTGCGTGGGTTCTCTCCGGGTTCTCCGGCTTCCTCCCACAGTCCAAAGACATGCATGCTAGGTTAATTGGTGACTCTAAATTGCCCGTAGGTGTGAATGTGAGTGTGAGTGGTTTTCTGTCTCTGTGTCAGTGCTGTGATGAACTGGTGACTTGTCCAGGGTGAACCCTGCCTCTCACCCAATGTCAGCTGGGATAGGCTCCAGCCACGACCCTTTGGGGTTATAGAAAATGGATGGATGGACACTAGTTCTGCTTTTCATTTTGTATTTGTATTAAGTTCTACTTTTGAAAAGAAAAAAAGACTTGTTTTTTGCCTTTTTCTTGAAGTAAATATATATGGGTCAAAATTGACCCGTAACACCATAGATGTTACTATAGTCAATAATATTAAAATTAAAAAAAACATTTAAGAGATGTGTTGTAATACCCCTCAGTAACAGTCAGGTAACATAACAACCTTTTATTTATTTATATAACTCTCTTAAGGTTCATTTGACAGTTTTTTTTATATTGAAAACGAGGGGTATGCTGTCAAAAGACAGGGGTCCACAACAAAAATATTAAAACCAATCTTTTCATGGATAAGGAAGCCTAACAAGGTAACCAAGAGGTAAGAAACAAATTGGATGATAAATAATTGTTTTTAGGGTATTTTATGGCTGAAAACTGACCCGTTAACATAAGAGATAGTAACAGAAAGCTAATACAAGGTTAATGGACTGCTGTGCTGTAGCTCTATGGCTGGAGGACTTAGTGTCAATGGTCATGTGGTGCTATTGGCTGCTGACACAAGTCCCACCCTAACTGCCTGATTTTACAGGAAACATGTCAATATGCCGAAACAAATAGCACTCTGATTTCTGTTTCATGATTACTCTAATTTCGGTGTATTTGATTTTCTCAGAAAGTGAGATGTTCAGATCAATATATCTTACCACAAACTTTAGAAGTGTTGGTAACTGTTTCCCCTCTGCTTCAGTCTGTATGCTAATTTTAACTAATATCTGACTACAGTTTTATGCTGAACATACAGTTGTGGAGTTAATGTTCATTGTCTCATCTCAAAGATGAAAGAAAATAATTGCTAAACTTTTCCTTAAATTATATTACCAAACCGATTTCCAAACAGTGAACATGTATCTCTAAAGAAAGCAGAGAAATTAGTCACAGAAAGACAGAGAGCGAGAGACAGGTTAAAGGACAACAAGAGGTCATCCTCTTCTGATTGCTAAGTTACTTTTTAGTGGGGATTTGATTCATTTTGACACCCTTTTTTCAGCATTGCGTTCAATCATAGACCCATGTCAATGAAGCACTGACTGAAGAGAGATGAGTGGACAGAAGTGGTATGAATTTAAATGGTAGAAACAGAGGGGACATTAGAGGAGACGGGAAAGGGGAGGCAGTGAGAAGATAATGAAGAGGAGGAGGATTCAGGGATGCAGAACATGACCTCAGACTTTACCTGCAGCTCTTCTTATGGCTTGATGGGAATTAGATAAGCTCTCATCTTTATCCAGTTGTACCAGCACTGGTGCTTGGTTACAGATTTAGGTATTTTCTGTCAGAGATGGAGAGGCTTAGATTCTCACTGCCAGGCTGTGAAAGGTTGAAATGTTACTACTATTTTCTTTCCTGTGACAACTGTGAGAGCAGCTGGCCTGAGGCAAAGCAGACTAGCTAAGGATATAGCCAAAGGCAAGCTGGACTGTGAGGAACCATGAGAATACATCAGGGGAACTGAGGACCCATCATTAAAAACATTCAGAAGCTCTAAAATCTGAGAACATACAGCCTTTCAGACCTTCAGCAAAGCCTCTAATTAGCTCTGTTTCTAATTAACACCAGGTCAGAAGACTTCAGAGTGATTAAACAGCTTCTGTAAAGAATTAAGAGGAGCATCAGACAATCTGATATGTAATCTGCTATCAAAGGTGTTATTGAGACAGGCAACATATGCAGAATAACCTTGAACTGAGAAGTGAGAGAAATGCAAATGATCATTTTAGTGTGTTATATAAAGCTTTCAGCAGGCCTCTATGCACAGCTCTTTAGATATGGCATCAAACAGATATCCACCTCATGGACTTTGTCTGAAACAGCAGAATGTGTTTTTGAATTCTGAAGATGTTATTTATATTTTTTACAAGCAGGAGTAGTTTTAGTCTTTTTTTGGGATCTACTTAAGTAGAATCTAATCAATGTTCTGACCCATGTTTCTCCACACAATGATTCCTTGCTAAATACAGATCAGTAATGAACTTAAGCTGAACAAGGAATCCACAGTGAAACAGTGGAGGAGGAGCCAGCTTCTTAGTGGACTTATTCAATGAAAAGAAATGATTTTGTTGTTGTTGTTGTTGTTGTTACTGTTTTTAAATTTGTTATCAAAAAGATGCAGTTAGAGGCAAAAGGAACAGAACAGGCAATTATTCAGATTTAAAGGTTATTTTTTGAAGTTTTTGGCCTCTAATTGACAGGACAGCTTGTAGACAGACAGGAAACAGATAAAGACACACAGCAAAGGGCCACAGGCTGGAACTGAACTCATGGCTGCCACCAAGGACCCATCCTATGCACATGGGCTGCACAACACTATTCAGATTTCAACTGTTTCAGGCTTGTAATGCAGCCTGAGTAAACATAGATTTAGTTGTGAGATAAGAGGTCACGCTTGCTACGTACAAGGTAACACCGCAGCCGATGTGCATCTCCTAGTAGAACGTGTAGCTATGGCAACTACAGAGATATCATCATCCATCAGCACAGGTTGTTAAGTGATTACAAAGTTAATGAAGTTGAAGAAATACTCTCTTCTCCATTTCAGTAACAGCAGACTAACAAAGACTATAATCACCCAATCAACACTGCTTAGAGCAGCGACTGAAAGAACATGGTAAAGGCATTACAGTCTCCTTTTCAGTAATGAAACAAAGTTAGGTGGAAATATGTAATCCAACATGACCATGGCCATGACTCCAGTACCTCTAAAAGTCTGGCTACAGACCTGTTTATACTTTTGTGGGTGCTCAGCTGTAGCGGTGTCAGTCTTAAATCAGCACTCCTCCATGGCTGGAAACACCAACAAAGAAACAAAATCAATTTTGTCAGAGGCTGGACTGGTCTAACTAATGGTGAAACAGAAAAGAAAGTAGAGGAGAAATCAGTTTTTCTCTCCTCATTCTTCACTGTTAGTTTTGACTGTCTCTCCCTCTGTGGCCCAGATCATACCACCATCTGCTCTGGTGTTTTATTCAAAACCAAACTGCCTCCTCAGGGCCTGCTTTACTTATTCACACACCAATACTCTCACTGGCTCAAGCTGTATCTCTGCTGTATCTAAGTTCATGTTGAAAGTCTAATGGGGAATTACTATTATTCAGTACAACAAAATGGAAATGTTAATTATGTTAATAACATGTAATCTCCGCACTACATTGATTCTAGCATAATAATCTTGGATGACTGTGTCATGCAAAAGTTTTACCTTAAGTGTATAAATATCCAAATATTGCTACATGTCAGGGTAATTACACATCATCCAGATGTTTTTAACAATTGAAAGGATATGATTAGTGTTATGTAGTGTTTTTATTAAGAGCAGTTCACTTGAAGACTTATTTCGATCCACTGAACAAGCAAAACACAAAAATATTTTCCTGAGAATCTCACACTGGTCCAAATTGCAGACATGGAGTTGGAGTTGGAGTCAAAATAAGTTCCACTCACTGAGGTAACTGTAATGAAGGAACATGTCAGTCAATGTAGCAGTGCACAATTTTCTGTTTTCCAATAGCATTTGGACAGTACAGGAGTACTTTTAATGGTCCTACTGTACTGAAACTTGCTGTGACACATGTCATGTCTCAGAGGTCATCAGCTCTTCATCACTCACTAAATGTCAACAGACTTAATTACATGGTTCATTTGTTTGGTGTTAAATTTCAACGTTTATCCATCTGACTGATTTTGTGCTCAGATCATGTCAGCTTAATGGACAACCGTACTATCTAGTCAAGTATCACTGTACATTCATATAACAAGCAGACCAACTAGCTAAGTCAGCATTATTTCTATGTAGATAGATCCACTAGTCTACCTCTTAATTTGCTTGGTAACAGAAAATGTCTGCTCTGTGTCTTATCTGGAAATGAATGACTGGCAATGAGACGTTGATACATTGATGAGTGGATCACTTGTGACACAGTTCCAAGGCAGCGTCAGGCACTGAATGTGGCTGTAATAGTACAGTAGAAAGTAACTTCTTGGCAGAGGTGCTGTACATCATGGACTACAGTGGTTTCTGTGTCACTAATACTTCCTCTATAGTCTGACCAAAGCACAGCTGTTCTGTCATTTTCTGTTTACTTTCCTTAAAGTTCAGCTTTTTTAATACTCAGGTATGATTTAGTGATGCATTATTAACAGTAATCTGCTCTGCCTCTATGTTCTAGGATAAGTTGTATATGAACAAAGCACAGGATTTGGAGATGCATACTGTGTTGTGTATAGTTGTGTTTATAACACATTGTGTATCATTCAAATGGAAAGTCACATCAAAATCTGCATCAGTAAGACTGTTAAATTAGCAGATTGACAGAAAATGAACAATTTTGAAAACCTGTTTACCCAAAAAATTTTTATTGTTTAGTCATTTTTTAAATATGTTTTTAAGTCAACTAATAAACAACACAACCCTTTGTGTTGATGTCTGGCCCCTCGACA
Source organism: Lutjanus erythropterus (assembly GCF_056507025.1). Lineage (NCBI taxonomy): Eukaryota > Metazoa > Chordata > Actinopteri > Lutjaniformes > Lutjanidae > Lutjanus > Lutjanus erythropterus. The sequence goes on along the minus strand of NC_139329.1, from coordinate 687,507 downwards.
TCTCATACTGATGAACAAGGTGCACCATAATTAGGGATCCGCTGATCAACCAGCCAGAGACCAGAACTGGATGTTTTTCAGTGTGACCTGCCCTCACCGATCCCAGGCCGGTCAGCATTACGTATCTGATTCTGCACCACTCATATTCACACACATGCTCTGCACAATGATCACGTCATGCCCACAGTGAGATGGACAGTAACATCACAGTCATAACAGCACTGGTCACAGCCACACACACTCAGACACATATCTGCGTGAAGTTGGCATTAGCGATAAATTCCAAGAACATGATAAAGAGAAGAGAGACAGTCTACAAGGAGACAGAGCAGCTGAACAGCAAACTTCCATCTCTTTAGGCTAATGTTAGCCAGCAGCTGACTGCTGTTTACAGACTGACAGTTAAAATCTCACTTCCTGTTCTGGCTGAAGAATAAACAATGTTGCTGTTTCTCCTCAAACATTTTGTTTTGAAAGTTGCAAAACTTTTTGTGAATGCTTTCAATTACAGTTCTTAGACTGAAAATTGGAATTGGCCAAAAATCTGAATCAACAGGTCAGACCCATAAAAAAATCGCAAATTGGTATTGACCAAGAAAATTGAAATTGGTGCATCTCTACTCTGTCTGTATGACATGTTTCTGCATAAAAACCCTTTTAACATCTGATGAATATTGTAAAATGGTCACTGTTTGGTTTAGGCAACAAAAAAAGACAAATCTTGAATTTAATTGAATGTAGCTCTTCTTAATTCCCAAATACTAAATTGTGCCTGTTGATGTGTTTAGTGTGGGCATTTTGCCACTTAACATTTATTATAAAATGTTTCCTAGTATATAAACTGGTTGGTCAGCCACAATTCACCTTGTTTTTTACTGGCTAATTTTGTGAGGTCTTTGCCCTTACAGAGTAAAACAAGTGTTCATTGTAGAGAATGACCTCAGTAAAGTGAGGGACAGAGAAAAACAGAACATTAGCTCCAGTCAGACTGATTGAAGAATAAGAATAGAGTAGACTGTTAACTTTAGACTGTTTAAACTGCTGCTGCTGTAAACTGCTTCTATGATGCTGCTTCTGCTTAAGAGAAACTGTAATTAATAAACAAACAGAAATGAAAAGAGAGGACAAGAAAGTGCTCCTCAACACGAGTCACAGCAGATGAATGAAGGTATTTATCGTGAACACGTTCCCTTAAGGAAGACTCTTCATGCTTTCTGTTCATTACCATTTAAATAGGACCATCAAACATACAGTATATGTAATTACAGCCTTTGCTTCTTTCCTTGTGTGTTAGTTTGGCAATGTAACCCCTTTTTATTCACACACACACACACAAACACACGCACGCACGCATGCACACACACACACACACACACACGCACACACACACACACACACACACACACACACACACACACACACACACACACAGTATATCCCCAGACAGAGTGCTCATTGGTTAATGCTCTCAGAAGTGAAAGCCTATGGGAAAAGGAGCTCATTACAATTAGAATAAAGAGTTATCATCTTTCCTCATAACTGGCTCTTGAGAACATTAGTAGAGTTCAGAGAGGAGGAAATATGGAATCATTTTGTGTTCTTTCTGGGACATATCTGAGCCTTATAGAAACCCCACAGAGATTTAGTCCTTTTGATACAGGCCTCTGTCTAATAACGTGTAAATGAAAGGCAGCAAACAGTCCAAATGACAGTTTCTTGGCTTGGATCTACAGTGAAACCTCTGGGAGTGATGCCGTCTTCAAAAAAATTTTGTTCCATGAAATGTGGGCTGTGGGACTAGCCTGTAAGCATGTATACCAATGAATAATTTACAGAGTTAAATTGCTACCATCACTTTGCCATTGTATTCAGTCACAGTAATATTATGCCCACACATTTTACACTATTGACATTTCTCTGTTTGCTTGTTCTTTAACAATGGCTCCATACTGGCAATGTTTGGTTTTATTTGGAGGCTCTTTGCACATTGAGTAAATGCAATAAAAGATGTCTTCAGTAGCATGAGCACAAGCAGATAAAATCATGAATTGCAGGTTCAAATTTTGTTGTGTGTTCCAATTTTCCTTTTAAAACTTTCCCCAGCTACATCCTTATATTACACATAATCTTCACACCCTTGAAAGTAGTTACAGTCAAATAGATTACTTATTTATATCTAAGACAGGTCTGGACAGGCAGTGGGTCCACTGGCTCTTAAAAAGTCTGAAATCTGATCATCTGAATTTTAGGCCTTAAAATGGCTAAAATAACTAAATATGATTTTGACATGTCTTAAAAACATATTTGATAGTTAAATTAAACATTACTATCATCAAGTTCAGTTCAGTCTCACTTTCAATGTGTTTCTGTTAAAAAAAAAAAAAAAAAAAAAGTTGTGATCGTGCTGTAACACCCACAAACAAAACCAATGTTTAATCAATAACCAATGTGCAGCCCGGTCAGAACACCCAGCTAGGGGACTTGACATGGTATTTGAAACCTTTTCATGCATAGCACTCAGTGGACAGCTAATAAAAGACATTTTCTAGTATATGTGTGGGTTTGATGGTATACTTGCCCATCAGCCACCACAGTGGACAGTCATTGTAAGTGAAAACCAAGATGGCCAACAGAGGGCCAGAAACATTGAGCAGCTCAGGGATATAAAACGTTTTGACAACAAGTAACAACAGTAATAGAGATGTAAAGTACTGGGTTTATTTTTTTATCTATTTTTTTTGGTTGGAAGAAAATTTAGATTAATCATCTATCAGTTAATAACACATCATGCATCACTGGCTGTATTTCAGTCACAATTCATACTATTACTGCCACTTTGTTGTTCTTGAAAATACTTGCCTGCAGAAACCATGGACAGGCTAATATTGAGTAAAATTAACAATATAATATGGGATCATGCCATTGCATTATGTCCCTGAAACAAATTACATGGATTTGGAGCATAAGGTTGGGTAATTTTGACATATATATTGGTTGTCAGTGATGGGCTGAGTTCATTGCCGATTGATTTTTGTTTAATTTGATTTTTATATCTAACACAGACAATTAAGAATTTATTTTGACCAAACTAGAGTTGGTGATTTTTGGAAGAGTGGACAGACTAAGAAAGACTGTACAGTTTGAATGAAGTGTGATTTAGGATGAGGTAACAGGGCGTCTTCATTCGGTAAAAGGGAGAAACTTGCATTCAGAAGGTGTACAGTTGTATTTTTGTGTTCTGCAAATTTTTAGCAAAATCACAATATGGCCTATGGTGTCAAACTAGCATTTCAAGTTAATTATTGTTGTGCAGCAGAAATGTCCTGGCCAACACATCATATTTTTACAGACTTAAAAAAACATCTTTGTTTGGTACAGATCCTTGAAAAAATTACACACTAAATGATATGTTTTAAATGGTTGCATTTGAAGGATTTTATCATTCAACCCTACCGTTATGTAGAGAGATGGTGGAAATAAGAGTATGGAGGTCATGATGCTGGATGAGCATGTAGGAAGTCATACAAGAGACAAAAGCTGGTGTCTTATCACACACTGTAGTGAATGTTTGCATTTTATTATATAAAATGTATATAAAATATATATATTTTATATATAGTGTTTGTCCAGTCCACCAATGGTAGCAAAACCTCCTGCCTTTATATTAACAGACACTTTTTCATTCAAGATTTCTGGGAAATTAAGTCTCTGAACCTTTCAGAAATGCAAATAGTTGCCTTCAGCTGATGCCAAAGCGTCTTAATTGTGTTGCCACATACAGAGATAAATAAAACAATACAATTATTTTTTCAATGCTGTATTTGTTAATGAAATCAGAGCAGCTTAAGCAGAATATGAACTATATGTAAATCTTTTTTCTGTCTGTTTCCGTCTGTCTCTCTCTCAGACCTTCAGATCAATATTTCAAATTGTCGTCTTGTGATTACACAACTATTACCCGTGATGTGCTGAAAAATTAAAACTCTCACTCATCAAACATTCACCACACTTCCTCTCATTACTGGCCTGGCCTAGAGGGAAAAAGAGGGGGATGGGAGGGTGAAGGAGGAGAAGAACGATGCAGAGCAGGGGAAAAGAGAGTGTGAACTGAATGAGAAATGCGGGGACACATATATGGCTGATATCTGCTAGCTGTCAGGGAGGTTTTTTGGAACAGCAAGGTTGCCAGTCGAAGTGTCCTTGGGCAACACACCACAGGCATCGCAGCACTGATTCACCTCCTGAGAGTCTCTGCTTTAAAGATTCAGCTACATTCTGACTGTAAAAGAGCAGGATGAAGGTATAGATATGATATATAATATAAATGTAAGCCTGGGAAGATGTGATCAGTCATGCGTACGTGTATTGCCAGGTATGTTTGCCAGCGTATGTACCTGTGTCCGTGACCAACAGAGCTGAAGCTTGTTCTCACCTAATCTATCACACTACTTGACCCATTGGCCTGAAATATTTCATGCACATTCATGACTGTTTGCTTAGGGACCCCTGTGATTTACAATTGTGGGAAAAAACAATTTTTGCATCCAGATATGTTTTCTGGTCATCCGTCAGTCCGTTCAGTAATGGTCTTCATAGTCTTTGTTAACCGCATTTTCACTGATACAAACAAGACAATGAGGAAATACAAATTCATTTATGATGACAAAAACTATGACAAAATCTATTGACACTTTTTGTCAACAAATATGAATGAGATGAAAATGTCTGGGAGGGACGAGTGGACAAGAGATCCAATCTCCAAGACAGCACTGAGGGTGTGTGTCTGTGTTCAGTTCAGTCTCTGACTGCATTCTACACTCAGAGACTGCTTATTTCTGTTAATCCCCTGCAATTTTCCTCTCTGTATATCTGTATGTTCATTAAGTACATCAGATCAGAGCAGAATTCGACATGATGCCGGGTGTTTATTCCTCCAGAAGCTCTGCTCCACCCACAGCTCTCTCCTTCAAAGCTCCCCTGAGCTCAGCAGCTGACTGTGGGCAAGCATCATCTCTGTCCTTCCACTCCACCTGGTCCTCATGCAACTTTTTTGCTGAATATTTTCAAGTCATGCTTTCAACTTGTGCTTAATACAGTGTCTCCAGAAACATGATATGATACAGTTATTTCAGGGTTTTGTTTTGGTGCTTTTAAAAACATTTAATAGCTTCATAGCATAGGGTTATTAGCACTAGTTGCTGTCGGTTGCTCTATAATGTCAGACAGAACAGCAACAGGTATGACAGGAGACAGTGTCATTCCACCTTGCTGCTATGTCTAAATTACCAACAAAAGGCCTAATAATGACTCATTTCAATGTATGTAGTCTTAGAAACAAAGTCACACCTCATTTGGTAATGCGGAGGTCTAAATTCGTTGTTACAATATATTCAGAAGGATTGAAACAGATTTTGTGGTGGTGTGGCAGTCTTTATCCAAAGTCAAATTCCCGCTGAACCTAGGGATGATGCTTCTATTTATGATATAGAAGCATTACTGGTTCTGGTTCATTTACCACAGATTATACTTATCCTGGAAGCTGCTATCTGCCTCCTAATGTTGATGTTATCTTTCGAATATGTGCAGTATGCTTGATGAAGCCTCTGAAAGAAGAGGAGAAATATACTTACTGGGAGACATGAACATTGACTGGTTACTGTCTGTGGCTCAAGCATGCAATTTAACACAAATGGTGTCCCACCTGCCACAAATTTCTATAAATGGGCAAGGCATAGCCTGACTAGAAACACGTGCACATGCCTGAAGCGGGTACACAAGCTCTCGCCCGAGTGAGAAGTCAACTGTGTGCATAACAAGTCACTATTTCTGAGCCGACTTCTCTCTGTTGTCTGAGTTGCTTCCAGGTAGCATGTAAACACAGATGTGAAGGTATCACGAGATCTCGTATATCTCGTGTCATGCAGCTTGGGCGAGAGCCTGTGTACTCACTTTAGGTGTGTACACACGGATCAGGTCTGAGAGGCTACAGTTGTCATTTAGGCTTAAAACATTACGTAAATGGCATCTTTTTGGGTCAAATTTTAATGTCGCAGCTTACAGACATTTGGATTACACCACATGAGCATTATAGAGACATTTTGTGGGATTTTTGTGTTCTTTTTATACTTTTTAAATTTGGTCACCATTAATTTCAGTTGTACTAGATTTGGCTGCAATGCTGTTTTCTGCTGTAGCTCCAGCAGTGTTTTGTGAACTGGACATCTTCACCCACCCTCACATCAGCACAGGGATGACTGGATATTAAGTGAATTTTCGTTTTTGGGTGAACAATCACTTTAAGAAATCTGGCGAGAAAACTAAATAATTAGAAAAAGAGTATTATAAACACAGGAACAGTGAAGTAAAAAGTGAAAAGTTGAACACACTCACTCATACAATTTGAAAAATAAAGATGAAAGTTAAGATATAGTAAGAAATGTGGTGATGGCTCACTATCCTGTATATTGATAGGGCATGATATTATGAAGGACAATAACTGTCTCTTTAAATTCAGTCAGACTGACACAGACACTGATATGAAATAACTTGTGTAACAAGCAGACTCTACTTCCACAGACAACTTAGACAGCAAAACACTAGAACGTGTGGCCAACTCTGTTATCATTATCTTTCAGACTGTGGCTGAAATCCACTGATGTTCAGTGCTTTGTGTCTACCTGCACCATATTTATTAATATTGTCACTGGGCATTCTTTGTGTATCCTGTGTATTTTTCATGTATATCTTGTGTATTTTGTCTTTGTATTTATTCTATATTTCTATCTATCCAATATGTCACATATTTAATCAGTGTCTAGCCAATTAGATTCATCCAGCTGCATGGAAGGAAACCAAAATCAGTTAACTTCCAAAAGACAAAAACAAAACTTTTAATGGTCCCAAAAGTCATCCCATTTACCATTACTAAGTACAGTGATTGAAAAAACAGTATTTAAGCAAATGAGGATGTACTTTTCCAACAGTAATCTACTTTGTCAGCATATGTACAGAGAAGGTTATTCAGCCAATAACAAGATTAAGCACATAGCCCTACATGTATGCATATCTGATTGTTAGGTTCTGTGATTTTAATATTCTTATTTTTTTGTGTTTGTTTCATCACTTTACTTTGGTATTATTTTATATCTGTTATATGTTTTGTTTGTTTGTTTGTTTTATGTTAAATTGTACTGAGGTTATACTTAGGAGTGCACAGACCTGTACATTGAGGAGACAAAACAACCGCTGAATAGGCTCATGGCACAACACAGAGAGCCAGTTCCTCAGGTCAGGACTCAGCAGTCCATCTACATCTGAAAGCCACAGGACACTCCTTTGAGGATGACAATGTCCGTATTTTAGCCAGGGAAGACAGATGGTTTGAGAGAGGAGTGTAAGAGAGACCTGGAATGGCCATGTCTCAACAGAGGAGGAGGAGGAGGTCTAAGGCACAATTTATCTGCCACTTACAATACAGTCTTAAGATCACTCCCCAGGCAGTTGGATACCCACCTGAAACCATGTGACCCTAACAAGTCACATGATAGTCTCATTCACACCTCCCCCCAGATGAAACTCACGAGTCACACAATGGAGGGGTGGGCACATGAGTCACATGCCCCCCTAAGTGCTAACGAACCCATTAGGTTTAAAACCTGAACTCCCAAACCAGTCAGGCAGAACTGAAGAAGCCTCTTGGATGAGAGGCGAAACGTCTTCAAGAACTCTATCAAGTCCAGTTGCCTACTACAAACTTTGATATGTGTACTTAGGTTACAGCTGGCATACGACCACAATCCTATGATCAACTAAAACTAGACTAAAACTAAAACAATTTAGACTGACTAAAATATGACTAGAACTAAATCAAACTTTGCTGTCAAATATTACTCTGTTGCTAACAGGTATCACAGACAACCCTGGAGGGTTTTTGTTTTGCTTATTAATTCACGTAAGTTATGAAATTATAAAAATGACTTAATTGTATTTTTAAAATACATGTTAGAAACAAAACATCTGTTCCAGTGTAGTAAAAAGTGTTCATGATGATGCAGACATTATTATACAATGATTGAAATATCATGTTTGAAAATGTCTAAGAAGCTGCAGCAGACTGATATCTCATATTTTTTGTTGCAAATGTCACATTGCCATTATTTATCCTACTAATGTATTTCCTTCACTGTTTATCATTTTATTTCTTTGTCAACAAAAATGTTCCTGTCTCAATCAAGTGAAAAAGGCTTTTTGGCAATATTAAGGAAATTAAATCAAAATTTGGCATTTCTGTTCTGCCTTTCCAATTCAGTACACCATGATTCATAAAAACAGACTTGGATGGAAACAAGTAAGTGCTCCATCTCTGTCTGGCTTTGCCCACATCCATCACCACCACCATCTCTCTGTCTTTCCCTCTCTAGTTATGTTTCCATCCACGCTGCAATGTCTAATGGGAACAAAACTCCTGCTACTGTGGGCCCTCTTCTGAAGGCAAATTTAACATGGACATCTGGGGCAAAGTTGAGCTGTGACCACCAATACCTGGCCCTAGAGTTACCTTTCACATTCCACTGATCTACTGGGAAAGTGTGAGGCAGTAATATGTATCACATCATCCACATGTGTGTGTGTCTTTATGCATGTTCTTGAGAACTAACAAACAGGCACCCACTCGTACAAACAACGCTGACTAGTGTCATTTGCTATGGTGGGTGCAATGTGCGTGATGGCTTAAATTTTAATTTATAGTTTCTACATGCAGATATTAGCAGGTATCGCAAGAGTGGATGCCAGTACCTGATCCATGCTGGCTGCCCAGTTCACTGTGCACATAACTTCTAACTCTACCCATTCACCACATGAGTAGAACACATCAGTCACATGGGATATTGTACGAAAACAAAATTAAAACAATGTCAGTGAACATCATTGATATTTTCAGTATCAACATTTTGCAACTTTGAAAAACATTAATTTAAAACATTTCCTTATTATGCTGATTAAAATACAATATATACAGCTTTTAATTTTCACCAAAACATACTTGTGGTTGCAGATTAGCAGAGTATAAATCTAAGTTCTTGGGAGACTAAGTTGCAGAATTTGTCCAGACTATGTGTGTCAGCCACACTGACCAGCAACCGTGACAGCAAATGTCTCTGTTTTGGCTCAGTTCAAGCAGTTTGAATCAACACATTGATATGAATGATTAAATAGATACACAGCAGGTGCAAAGTGCCACAACCACCTGTTTTTATCACCATGAAACAGAGTGAAGAGATGAATCAGAGATGGAAGCTTTCATCTCCTCATTGATTTCACCTCTGAAATGGAGGAGGGGAAGATGGAGATGAAAGGCAGGATGATGGAAAAAGAGTTGAAGGCTTGTGGCAACTGTTACAAATCGTGCAATGTTCAGTATAAATCATCTGTTTGTGTGTGTCTCTCTCTCTCTCTCTCTGTGCGTGTGTGTGTGTGTGTGTGTGTGTGTGTGTGTGTGTGTATGCCTTACTTCTGAATAGTATAATTTCCCATGGTTTCATATGAAATCTTAAAAGCAGACAAAACATTACACATATAAGGCATTCATGTGTCTTGATGGCCATGAACTAAGATAATAATCAAAGTTTTGTTAGTGAACTTGTATAGAATCCTGTACTACACATTTAAATGACATCTCCCACACTCAGACATAGAGTCAGAGAAGAACCTCTTTGTACTCAAAAGTCAATGTGTGACTGATGCACCATAAAAGACACATCATGGGAACTAAATACCCACTTTCTGATCTCTAACAGAGGCCTATAGTAGCTTGGGTTAGTATAAGCTCATTTTCATACATTTGTCCAGGAGTACAGTCAGTTAAAGCAGTTACTCAATTCAGAGATGTGTTTGAGTCTGACAGGAATATTGCCCTAATCAACATGAAGGCTAATCAACATTCTGAGCCAGAATCTGTTTTCCCCAAAATCTCTAACAACAGAGAAGATGAATTCAATTCTATCAATACCAAAAGTCATGCCACAAAAATATTGAAACAATACAATTTGACAGAACACAAAAAAAGTTTATACATGTCAATACAGCACAGTCATGGAGTTTTATGTTTGGTCTGACATCATCGCTACAGAATACATCTGCACAGAGAGGGAGATGTTAGAGTGATAAGGGCTGATGTGGAGCATGAGTAGACAAAACAGGTTTTGCTGCACAGAAGCAGCAGAACAGTATTGTTGGTTTTCACCTTATTAGTGTGTCCTGACATTGCCATGACATACTGCTATGATGAGGGTTTGCTATTGTTTGGTTAAAGTTTGAAAAAGATTGGTGTCATGGCTAAAAGAAACCCCTGTGTCCAAGACTCACAGACTAGGCGAAACTACTCTTGGACAGTCTTCAACCACTAAGCCCTCTACTGTCCTAACATTGTGATTTAAAAGCTTTCTGTATTTGAGGTAGTGTGTCCTCTCAGAGTTGCCATAGAGTTGTTGCTTAAGTTGTGTTTTTGAAATGTGGGAAAGAAAACATGTTCATTGTGCTACATCCCCATGTCATATGTATTATTGTCTTTTAAACACAACTGAGTTACAGACATGTGGCATGGAAACAAACATACTTTTAGACCCAGCAATGGTATCACTGTAGGTTGCGATGTTTCACTGTGGACATCGTTATATGTCAATTCAGTAGATATTGCCCAACTCTAGATTCAGTCTGGGAAACAAGTCTGAAGGGGCATAAGGACAAAAACTGTAGGGAGTGGTCATAAACCAAGGCCAACAGAAAACAGCCAGGGGTCTGGAATGCTACTGCTTATATGGCTCAATAGATAATACCATGATTATAATAGCAGACTCTGACCCGAGGCATGGATTCCGCAAGACCTCTGACTGTGTCCAGTGGTATCTGGCACCAAGATGATACCAGCTGATCCTTTAAGTCCTGTAAGTCCTCAGTGGATTGGACATGTTGTTCCAGCACATCCCACAGATGCATGATCAGATTGAGATCTGGGTACGCTGCAAGCCAAGTCAACACCTTGTCAATACCAGGCCACCTTCTTCATTTGCTCCATAGTCCAGTTCTGACACTCACGTGTTCATTGTAGGTGCTCTTCACAATCGAAAGGGGTCAGCATGGGCATTCTGAGCAGTCCTCAGCAACACTTCCCCGTAATGCACTGTGTGTTCTGACATCTGTCTATCATAGCCAGCATTCCCTTTTTCAGCACTTTGTGCTGCAGTAGCTATACTGTAGGATCAGACCTGATGATCTAATCTTCAGTTCTTATGTGCATCAAGTGAGCCTTTGGAACCCATGACCCTGTTACTTCTTCACCAGTTGTCCTTCCTTTGACCACTTTTGGCAGGTTCTCACAACTGCATACTGGGATCACAACACAATGCCTGCTCTTTTGGGGATGCTCTAACCTAGTTGTTAAAGTCATTCAGAGTTCTGCCCTGCAAAGTCCTGCTTCCAACTCATCAAGTTGAAGAACTGACTGTTCACTTGTCACCAAATATATCCCACTCACTGACAGGTGCCATTGTAATGAGATGATCAATGTTATTTACCTTTCAGCGGTTTTAATGTTGTGCCTGATCAGTGTATACTAAAGAGGTAACTGGGGAATGGGGTGCAGGTGGGTGTGTGGATCGGGTAATCTAACTGCTACTCTGTAAAAAAGAAATAAATTGGTCTCTGAGTGCTGTGTGAACACAGAACAGAATTAATGTTAGCTGGACTAATAACATGTTCAAACTACAGGCAACAAAATATCAGGCTCCAAGTCATTTTCAATGGAAGATAGCAACATGAAGCCAGAAACTGTTGTCTAACACTGCATGTTGGGGGTGACACACTATAAATCAAAGTTGAGCTGGCCTCAACTTTTCTCAGTGCTCAGCGACAGTGTAGCTGTCTATGTTTGGCCATTTTGTGGCTGTGTCACTGGTAATATGAGCATACAGTAAGGCTGTGTGCAGATTGATGTCAGCACTGCTTGAAAAAAGATAACCCATTGTACCACAATGTAATGACACCATGCACAGTGGGAGTCGTCAGTCTAGCAAGCGGTGTTGTGCTAGTTACTGAAAACCAGTAACTAGTTACCGTTACTAGTTACTTTATTTCAAAAGTAACTCAGTTACTTAACTGATTACTTACACCAAAAGGTAACCAGTGTTTCCCCTAGCTTTTTTGCTTTGGCGGGGCGAACAGTACGACCGGGGGGGGGGGGGGGGGGGCTCTCTCCTGTTAAAAGTCATTGTAGCTCACCCATTATTCTGATCGCTACGTTTCTCTCTCTCCTTACAATCAATTTAAAGAGTAATCCAGCCAGATCAAATGAAAATGCATTAAAAGGAATAAAATGACAGTTTTCTTAATGAACTGATATACTGATCTACATGATCCATAGTGAAAACATAGATAAGGAGATATCCTGTGCCATTTGAAAGAAATATAAACTTAAAGTTTAAAGTGAGATTACCAGTTGGAAACAGTGTTAACTTTTGTAATTAAAAGGCCCATCCGAAGTTACCGTGACCCACCCAAAATTAAAATCCTGGCGCCGTGCTGCCATCCATCCATCCATCCATCCATCCATCCATCCATCTTCATTAATCAATTCACTCACCAAGTTGGGTCTTGTACAGCCATGCGGAGTATCTACAGTCTGACAGCCATGCTGGATCAAAGCCAGACTGATGGTGGTGACCCGTCTGCAGCTTTTTACTGTGTGCTTCGGTGGGGTTACTGAACAGGTGTGTTTGGGTCTAGTTCTGGCGACGTTAACAGGGGCAGGAGATCGGCAGCGCTGTGGTCGGGGCTGGGAGAGATGCTCTCATTTTGGCTGACACTGGCCACAGAGCTACCTGTGCTTCCGCCTCGCCATGTACGGTTCGTTTAAAAAACGCCAATATTTTTGCAAACAGTTGGGGAACCTCTGGTCGTCCATTTACAATTTTTGTTTGTTTGTTGGTGGGTTTTTTTTTACTGTAACGGTGGGAAACTCTCTCAAACAAACCAGCCAACCAGACAGTCAGCCAACCAACCAACGGACCAACCAACCAACAAACCAGCCAACCAGACAGTCAGCCAACCAACCAACCAACCAACCAGCCAGCCAGCCAGCCAGCCATGAGCCAACTAGCCATAAGCAGCATCTTTTTGTGGCCTAAAGCTAAAAACACATGGGATGCAGAATGTAAACCCTGGTCTCTGGGGTCAAACACCCCTCCCAACTCCCCCACCAACCACCTCTATATGATTTCTGGGGAAATGTGACATTTTACAGACGAAAGGCCAACTGTAATGTTAAAACATGATCTGGGCAACAATTACATTTCCTCCAATACAGGGGAGAGACATTTGTAAGGCTCTATCAAACAATACAATTGCAGATTACATGTAATTGAACACACGTTATGTAACATCTAAGATAACAGTAAGTGATATACTGAAAATGAGCTGGCTATAGGCAGTGTTGTGCTAGTTACTGAAAACCAGTAACTAGTTACCATTACTAGTTACTTTATTTCAAAAGTAACTCAGTTACTTTACTGATTACTTACACCAAAAGGTAACGCAGTACTGTGAAAAGTAACTGTTTAGTTACTATGAAAAAAAAGGTCTCCCATTAACTTTTAAGTTAAGTTTTCCTTAGCTTGGTTTCCATTTTTGCATATTCGCTCTCCAGGTACTTAGAAAAAGTGTTTCATCCCATTTGCCGTGTGACACCCGGTATCATGCTAACTAGCTTCCTGAAAGCAGGCGACTCCACAATAGAAATTGGCTGCATGTCTTCTACAACATACCTTGCAATGGCTTTATCAACTTTTTCCTGGTTAGCAGGAGCAGTCAGTCCCTCGGTTAAAATCCAGCCGCTGTTGCTGAGGTGGTGGAGGTGAAGTGGCATCAGAGTCTGTGTCTGTACTCTTAGCTACTAGCTTCATCGCAGCATGTTGTTTCTGTAGGTGTTTCAACAGGTTTGAATTGCTATTTTGAGCAGTAGATAAGATCTTTGATCCAAGACACAACTTACATTTAACTAAAACGTTCTTGTCTTTGTGCTCGACAAAGGTAAAGTAGTGAGAATATCTCCATGTAAAGAAACTTAATTTGGACTCCGCCGCGGACGCCATGATGATACCAGTCTTGTAAACAGACACGCCCACACAGCGTGTCTTCTCCCGTTTCCCCTCTGACACACACACACACACACGACACACACACAGGAAGATTCAGGACTACACGGCTCTGGCTGCAGCTCAGTCGCTAGCCGAGACTACACAAAAAATAACGCAAAATAACGGAGTAACACATCATGTAGTAATGTTAACTGAGTTACTGAATTTAAAAAATAATGCATTAGATTCCTAGTTACTGCAAAAAATAACTGCGTTACAGTAGCACATTACTTTGTAACGCGTTAGTCCCAACACTGCTAGCAAGGCAGGTCACTGGCCAGTCACATACATGCAAGCACACATGCCTGGTTATTTTTTGATATTATTAGGGTAATTCTACATTTGCCTCACAAATTTCAAGTGGAGGGATAAAATGATTGTCAATGTGATAATTTGTATTATATTTATTTATTTATTTTTTACTTTTATTTAACCAGGAAGTCCCATTGAGATTCAAAATCTCTTTTACAAAAGAGACCTGGCCAAGGTAGCAGCTAATCACAACATATTAAAATGTAACAAAAACAACATATTAAACAAAAAAACACAATGAAACAACAACTATTAAAACATAGTGGGCCTTTCAAGAAAAACAAGCACATAGTAACTAAAAAAATTACTTTTCACAGTACTGCGTTACCTTTTGGTGTAAGTAATCAGTAAAGTAACTGAGTTACTTTTGAAATAAAGTAACTAGTAACGGTAACTAGTTACTGGTTTTCAGTAACTAGCACAACACTAGATACCACACACTTCATGTGCATCATCATTTATTTACTAAGTCTGTTCCATTTTCTCATCCAGACAGAAACTTTCTCCCCTCAGCAAAGTGTAAAAACTTTTACTTAAAAAAAAAAAAAAAAGTTTCCACTCAGTTTAATTGTGCAGAAAAGCAGGTGGATGGAAACACACTTACTGGTACCTGAAACAACACGCTCACCCCAACATTGGCCCCTGTATTTGTAAACTCACTGCTATTCCCAGTTACAGTCAGTCAGTGAGAGGAGCAGCCATCAAGCCACTGTGTGGCCAGCACCACCCAGTGTAACTGTTTGCTGTTTGTTGTTTTCTCTTGTCAGTCTACATTGCACTGCCATGCTGTCAGCCTCTGTGAAATCCTCCTTTAGGCCCCCCCATCCCCACCTCCCCTCCCCCAACACACACGCGCAAAGCCCCAAGCAGCAAACCAATTACAAAAGGTAGACAGCAAGTGAGAGAGAGGAGGGTGGGGGTGAGGGAGGTTGGTGCTCAAGATTCTGAGATGAGAACGGTCCACCTGCCTCTATCGTTAAACATCACGGAGATAGAGCGACACACACAGAAGATGGGGAGCAGAGGGAGAAAGAAAAGAAATGGCACGAGTGCAGACAGGGACAGGAGAGCAGGGAGAGTGAGGCAGAGTCAGTAAGGGGGATTAGCAAAAGAGCAAGGATGGGGGGTGAGTCTGTTGGGAGCTGCAGGAACAGTGGGAGGTGTTAAAGGTGAAGTAATTAAAAGCCATCATTTAACAACACTGTACAGAGCCAGCCCCCCCCCCCCCCCCCCCCACGAACATGCACACAGATTTTGAAGATGTTTTAGTTCAGTTAAAGCACGAAATTGTATAGCAAAAGCACTTTCTCACATCTGCTGTGTTAGAAGCTTAGTGATTTAGTGACTTGACAAGGCTGACACCTTGTGGTCGGTTGCTCAATTGCTTGGTAGTTATCCTCTGTTACTTTAAATAGGAGAGAAGTACTTCGTAATCCATTATGCTAGTGGGAGACCTGACCAGACCAGATGTATTTTATTGTGAGTACCAGGCTATTTACTGAACATTTATGCCTCCAAACTAAGTGACAACATATCAAAGAACCAACGTAAAGCTTTCAAGTTAAATGAAGGACAAATACCAGCTGTTCATGACCTGACTTCAAACTTGAAAGCTGCAAGTTTTGCCTGTTTTATGTTGTTTTAGTGTGGAATTCGACACTAGCATGTTGCTAATGTGGTGTAAAGTGTAAAAACTTGGTCCTGAAGGAAACGATATCACTGCATGTTAAAAAGAAATTGCAGGAATTTATGAGATTGGCAACCCTGTGGAACTTCAATTAGCACACATTTATGCTGCAGGTAGAGTCATTCAGTGTACTGTGGATGATTTAGTATCTAGTATGATCTAGAGAGAACATACATTTCTTTCCCCATCAATTCGTAGAGTTGGTAAAATTTCAGTCTTTGGTTGACTAAAGCCCTACTTGTTTGTCATGTCTTCTTTTGTGTTGCTCAAAACATATAGAGTAATACAAAAATGGCAAGAGTCACTGGTCATCCATCATTTTGGCATGATAGACAAGTCTAACTACTACAATACCCATAAGCCTCAGCCACCAGTCAAAGGTGTGCATCAGCAAATTAAAAATGCCTTGTTAAACTTGCGAACAAAACATTGTCACTGAATTCAGTTTGTAGCTTGTAAAATTAGTTTGAGAGTTTACAGACATAGTTTACCTCTCCCCTAAAGTTTTCATGTCCACAGGCTTGTACCTGTGAAATTTTGACAAAGAACCAGATCTTCTCTAACACAGTTGTTCATCTCTGATGAATCTGATGTCCATCCAAGTCTCCAAGTGCCCCAGCTGCCAGTCACCTAACAATGACTTCTAGTCACAGAACCAGAGATGTATTAAATAATCCTCCCTTCTTACAGTTTGATTGACTTCACTTCTCATTTGGAGAGGGATAAAAAAGACCACAAAGAAAAGGTTCTTAAATGCAGGAATGCATTGCCAAAAAGTTGCAACTGGTTAACAGCATGAATTTGTATATCAAAATTCACCTAGTTAAAAGAAGCATTTCTAGCCTCCCATATTAATGCACATTTTCAATTTGTACGTAGGAAACCAGTGGAAATGCAAAACGAAATATTGCAAGATGTTTTTCATGCTTAGTTAAAGTGGAAAAGTTGGTGTACCAGTAAAAGCAAAGTGCAATGGAAACAGATTTAGCAAATAAATCATGACATACATGAAGCATGTGACATGAAACACACAGAAATGCCGTATGTCCATGCCCATGCTTTTCACCATTTGACTGACAACCATTTAATCATGTCATCTTGTTTCACCATCTTTTTCTGTAATGGCATAATGGCACCCAACTGGAGAATTGGAGCCACCCACTGATGATCTTGATGATCAACTCCTAAAAATCACACCATGGTAGTGGATGGAACCAAGCATTCATTCACATTGTCTTTTGCCAGTTTTCTTGAAATTTGCTTAAAATTTGCAATATGCTTGGATGGAAACCTATTTAGTGTTGGAACTCTACACAAAAGCAGCTCACAGATTGACTTTGCTTCCATTAGTGAATCCACTGATCACAGTGATTTTTATTTAATTGAATTGCTAATGCTCCAGAATTTCAGTTAGTTACCAGGCACTAAGCCCTCAGGATTTGAATTAGTTCCAAATTGCCTAATCAACTCTATTATGAATGGACTTGTGCCATACTATTGATGAAAGACAACATGTACCCTGGTACAATGTAAAGTGGTATGTTTCTAGGTGCTGATGCATTTGGCCGTCCAGTGCCAGAATTCCACTAAGAGTTCCAAAACTCAATAACTTAGAAACTTTGCATTTTAAGATTAAAATCTGGATCATATGAAGATAAGGGTAAGGGCTTGGCAAGCAAGCATATTTAAATAAAAAGTTAAACTGTGGCAGCATGGTGATGCAGTGGTTATCACTGCCGCCTCACAGCAAGAAGGTCCTGAGTTCAAATCTCCGGCTGGCTGGGGCAGGGCCTTTCTGTGCGGAGTTTGCATGTTCTCCCCGTGTCTGCGTGGGTTCTCTCCAGCTTCCTCCCACAGTTCAAAGACATGCATGCCAGGTTAATTGGTGACTCTCAATTGCCCATACGTGTGAATGTGAGTGTGAGTGGTTGTCTGTCTATGTGTTAGCCCTGCGATGAACTGGTGACTTGTCCAGGGTGAACCCCACCTCTTGCCCAATGTCAGCTGGGATAAGCTCCAGCCCCCCGCGACCCTTTGGGAATAAGCGGTTACAGAAAATGGATGGATGGAAGTTAAACTGTTCCTTCAAGGTTAGAGTTAGGTCAAGGCTAAGGTCAAGTGAAGGTGAGATCTATGGTGCAAATGTTATATTGCCACATTTATATGGGGCTTTCATCTACAGTCCAGTTCACATTGACAGGATTCAGGATGAGATGAAGCTGCTGAAAAGCTGCAGCGGTGTGTCCTGGCCCATGTCAGCTTAACTCAAGAGAACTGATGGCGTTGCTTGTGACTCAGCTTATCAATCCCTGTTGGCTGGTCTTAGAATGTAGAGTAAGGCACATCACCATCAGTCAGCTCATAGTGAAGTCAGCCAGTCAAGTCAGTGGACAATGGTAAGAGAGGATCACCTCAATAATTTTGATTTCTTGGACTCTGATTTTCTTGCTACCAGCGCTTTCTCACTTTATTCAGTGTATACCTTGATCACCCACAACAGTGTGCTCTTTCTCTCACAATCAGCTACAATCCCTATACACACTTCCTTCACTGTTTCATTAATACTAGAAATGCAGCTGTAGCAGGTAACTCACTATCACTGTGATTATTCATATTTTAAGATGCTCCAAATTTATATTCAACTACAAATAAAGCCTGAACATCCGGAAGTTAGAGCTGAAGTACAGAAGGTTGTTGCTATGAAGATGATACACCATCTCATCTCATGTTGTTTGAACTGTCAGGTTTCCAGAATGTTGCAAACTAGTGCTCAACAAGTGGTTGCAGGTTTTAACTATTTGCAAATCTTTGGTCTGAAATGGGCTTAAAGGCCTTCACAAGGTTTTTGCATTCACATACCCTCGTACGCTGCACACTATCATGCAGGGTGCTGGCTCCATGACAATCAGGAGCAGTATGGGGTTCATTGTCTTGCCCAAGGACAGTCCAGCATGTGGTCAGGAGGAGGTGGACAACCTGATGTACCTCCTGAGCAGCAGCTACCCAGTAGTTAAAAGAACATAGACAATGGAGGCTCTTCATAGGCATGCTAATGCAGACTTGTGTTTGTGTGTGACATGTTGCTCTATCACAGATCCTAATGGCCCATATGCTTCACACCAGGGTAGAGAACACACACATCCACACGCACACACATGCACGCACGCACACACACGCACACACATGTACGCACGCACACACACGCACACACGCACACACACACACACTTCTAGAATGAGGTACATGTTGCTGTGTGATGAATGTCTGTAGTCAGTCCTCTGCCTGATTTGCATCCTTTGAGAACAAGTGAGAGACAGGGCAGCTTATTAGAGACAAACAGAGAGACAGCAGATAAGCTGTCACATTCACAGGTGCTGTGACATCGTTTTAAGTGTTTGCGTGTGTGTGGCAGGCTGGGTGTGAAGGTGCATTTGCAAAGTGTCTGTTAGAATGATTTAGAAGTTTGAGGCTGACGATGATGATGGACGAGGATGACAGGAGAGAGATGGAGGATAGATCCTACAGTAGTCACAGAGCTCTGAAACAAAACCATCATTTATATTGACTGTGTTGGTGCTGCCATCACTCCCTTTTTATATTGTGTCAAAAGAGACGTGTGTTTTCACATATACAGTGTGTATCAAATTCAATCATTGCTGTTCTCATCAAATCATCTTTGACTTTGAAATGAGATTGACCCGATTGTGGCAAAGTGGCAGTCACAGGATGATGTCACTTTGAATTTCTCATTTCTCCAGATTGATAAGTCAAGGATGAATCAATCTCACAATAGGAATCAAACGATAGAATCCTAAAATAAACTTCAACAAAAATAACAAAGTAATACATCATTTAAAAATTAACCCTTTACATCCACATCATATCAACATTTAGCCATAATATTACAATTAAATCATTTTCTTCACTCTTGTTTTCTGATGTTATTTTAAGTTTTGTGACTTCAAACTCTCATACATGTTGACATTTCCTACACTTCTGTAGAGAGACACACAGAGACGTGCGCAAGAATACACATGGACACATGTAGTTTACAAGCCAGCCAACTCCTCAGTCACTGACAACATTTTGATAATATTTATCAGCCCAATGAAAGTTTAAGCCTTACGTGTGTCTCTTATTGTGCGTCATCAGAACTCTTGGGCATGTTTCATCAACCCAAATATAAAATACATTTAAATCCCAGCGTAAAAGATTTGAATTTACAATCTAATTACTGATATCATCATGGGGACACCAAACTGAACTTACTGAACATCAAGCTAAGTTTTATATGTTTAGTTATTTTGATTCAATTAAAAAAAATCCAATTTCAGAACATACCCTGCACCTGTAAACCTGTGTTGACCCTCAAATAAACATTGCTGACAAAACTGCCTTTTTGCCAAACTTAAATGGCAAATATGTAGCCCCTAGCATTTAAACACGAGTACTCAAATAGTGAATTAGAGCCCTAAACTGGGTTAAATCCCCTTTTACTCATGTTATTTATATGATATGCTTCCCATGTGGCCTTGTGCACACTGGTAAAAACAACTAGAAAAAACAAAGAATAAGTGAACACAAGGATCCGTAAACAGGACAGAGAATATCTGGTGGCAGCCCACTTCAGTGACATGAAACATGACATTCCCTCCCTCTGCCTCTGTGGCATTGAGCATGTTCTGATGCCACCACAGGCCACAAGCCCTGACTCCAAAGGGGCTCGATGATGAACTTCTACTTCATGTAATGTCATAAATTGTCTGATGCAAACATATATATTTTTCATCTTCTCTACAAAAGACTAGTAATATGGAAGATTTAATTGTATGGATGAACATATATATATATATATATATATATATATATATATATATACATATACGTATATATATATATATATATATATATACATATATATATATATATATATATATATATATATATATATATATATATATATATATATATATATATATATATATATATGTATATATATATATAATATATATGATATATATGACCGGCCTGTCAGCGTCACATATCCGATTCTGTGTCGGTCATTGTCACACACGTTCTGCACGATGGTCACGTCATGCGTGTAGAAGACAAACTGACCGTGATATCACCACAGCGCTGATAACACCTACACACACTCTGACACATGCTTGCTTGAAGATGGTGTCAGCGACGGTTTGTTTACATCTGCTTCCACAGGAGATCACGTGAAATCGCGTCCTGCGAAATCCTTTGAGATTCCATGATCTTGCGAGATCACATTCACCGTATTCAAAGTCTTAATATAAAACTATAATAAGGCCTGATTGTAATCTGGAGGACTTTGGAGAAAGTATTTAATGAATATTTAATAGTCAGTGTCTTATTATGAATATCCAATTTAATTTTTACAAGGAAAGTTGCAAAAATGTTTGTAAATGCTGACAAGTACAGTTCTTAGAAAGACTGAAAATCAGAATCGGACAAAATCGGAATCAGTAGGCCAGACCCTTCAAAAATCGGAAATCGGAATTGGCTAAGAAAATTGAAATCAGTGCAACTCGATTATTAATAATTTCTTACAACTTTCTTACAAGCCAACCAACTAATTTGGTGAAGATTTAGTGTTGATTTTAACTGAATGCAAAACAATGAAGACAAACTTTTGTTCCTGCCCATAATGGAAGTTTCACAGAACATGGTGGCTGGTGGTTGAAGTCAGTATTTCTACCTCGGATCTCTGATGACATGTCATGGTTATTTTATGATTTAATACAGTAAATATATTACTGATTTCTTCTTAAATTTGTCTAAGGTAATTTTGTGTGATCTGCTGTACTAAAGCACAAAATAAGATTATGTAAAATATGTTAATTGATTTAATTTTAAAATTCATAAAAGAGGGAAATAAGTATGCTGTGTGAAATGCTGTGTGAATCAAAACTGTACTTTTGTAATATGAACAGGGAGTCATCAAACTCCTGCTGACAAAAATCTGTCAGTTTTAAGTTTGTCTCATTAAGGGCAATCTATTACACTGTCATCCTGAAATACCCAGAATGCAGCATGATGCCAAAGCCTTATACTGTTCACAAAAGCAGCATGGTCTGTACTTGTGGAGGTGGACATTTTGTTTGCTAACAGCTGATCAGGTGATTTACTGAGGTAATAAAGTTGCCCTGACTGCTCTGTGAGCCAGTGAGAAGCAGGTATCGACACTGGAGGCCTATTAGATTAATACAAGTAATAAAGTGTGATTGAAAGACTGTGGCATCAATTGGGCACTACAGAAAATGGAGGGGTGGTCATGTTGTAAACTCCTGCTTGAATCACTATGACCTCAGGACATTGTTTTCTATTCCACAAGTGAATTCTCTACTAGTTCCAATAAGCCCCCCCCAAAAAAAAAATTCTACAGAGGAACTTTGGAGAGCATCCTGAGCATCTGCTTCACTTCATGGTTTGGAAGCTGCATCATATCCAATAATAAAACACTACAGCGTAGTAAGGACAACTGAGATCTCCATCACAGACATTTACAATGCATGCTGCATCCACAAAGCCACCAGTATTGCAGATGCCCCCCCTGCACAGCTCATAATAACTCCTCATCCCTCCGCAATCTAGAAAATGGTACGAAAGTGTTTGGGCCCCCACAGCCCCTTTTTTTTTCTTAAAAAAAAAAATCAGTCCTTTGCAGTATTCAGTAAATTTTGCACAACCTTGCTCTATCTGTGGGCCCAGTTTATGACCCTGAAAGCCAAAATGCATTAAAGGCATCTGACACTTAAGTTTTGAAGTACACCCATTGTTCTAAATAACAGAACACACACTGAAAGCATCTTAAAGCTGACTTGACATTCTCACTCCGAACTTGTTTTTTTTTTTTTATTATTATTATTTTATTTATGGGATTTTTACAAAAAGGCTTGAATATGAGGAGCGAGCGATGATTGAGCTGCAGCTTCTGCTAAAACTAGGTAAAAGGAAAAAACAAGCTGACCTGCAGCAAAGAGAGAGAGAGAGAGAGAGAAAGAAAGAGGGGGTGAGCGTATGAATATGGACAGATGTGTGTGACTTGATATAAAAACTTTTTCTGATCATTAATCATATTGTTGTATGGAGAGATTCTTTTACTCCAAGTCCAATTTTTGTGTATTTAAGTACTTTACCTTTACTCCACTTTACTTTAAATTGTCACTCCAGGCCGATCAATCATAACTATGTGGGTGGGTGGGGACAGGCTGCAGAGAGGAGGGAGGGGAGCGAGTGTGTGAAGTGTCGACTGTTATAAAACTACTGTATAGATCTGTGGTTCATACACTGCAGACTAAATATCTGTCTCAAACAGACGCTCATCTCCTCCATGAAACATCTGTCTGCACTGCATTATTGTAAATCATGATGAAGTGTCCAGAGTCTGTCTCTCCCTCTTCATTTCCTTGGTGTGTCAGTGTTTAGTTTGCTGTTTGCTGTTGTGTAAAACATCCCCACTGATGTAAACTGTCAGAGTGACACTGATGTAAATGATCCTGCCGCCTCAATACAAAAATATTGTGCACTGTTTAGACATTATATAGGCTCAGCTGAAATAAGGTGAGGAGTTTTTTCCTCAGACAACAATATTTTATTAAAGAAATGAACTATTATTAAAAATAACATTACTAAACAAATAAACAGATGCATATAAATAGTGACCTTTTCCTAAAATGTGGCTGGTTCTGTAGTGTTGGAATTTTACATCTGAAGCCAGCAGTGTGCCATAGAAGCTTCATTTGACAAGCATCTGTTGATGTGCATCAGTTGAAGCTTTTAGTGGCCTTGACCCAGGAAACACACTGACCACCAATCAAATGTCTTACATGGTTATACACGAAATACACTTTTCTGTTGTCCTGCATAGTCTATGTATGCTATGTAGTCTTGTTAGGTGTAGTTTCTTTTTGTAGGTCTATATAGCACTTGGTCCCAGAAAAACGTTGTCTATGTGCATAGGGTTCAAATCCCAAATAAAATCATAAAGATCCTGTTATAAACTATAACAGTAAACTATAAGACAGCAGCTACGTGTCTGCTGGCTGTCAGAGTCTAGTTATTCCCATTTCATCAGCCTGTCTGCCCACTGGTCCTCTGACCTTTGTGCTCCATGAAAACTGTCCACCTCACAATTTCTGTCACCATTTATCTTCTGCCCTTTTCCCCCTCCATTATTCCCCCATGTCTCTCTGCCAGTCACTCTGTGTCTCTGTGTCCTCACTTATCCATTAGCAGCCTATGTGTCAGCTTGTCTGACACATGGCCTAAATATTGGCATAGCTTGCCCTGTAACTGACAAAGGCCACGGGTCTGATCCCTGCAGCAACCAACATGTCCATCAAAACTAACATTCATTTCAACTGTCCTTTGACAAACGCACAGATCTCCAAACCAGGGGTAGGTGTGGGTGAAAGAGCTCCTGCAGTGTGCAATTTTTCCTTGTAACATACATTGAACTCATGAACTAAATACATAATAAAAGATGACCTGTATTCCTTAAACCTAGCTGCTATATTTTACAGTAATGCAAAAACAAATGCAAATTGTAGCTTTTTTTCCCCCTAAAAGTGGCAAACAATTTAATCATTTTGGGCTGCAGGAATCACAAAAACTCCTCATTCTTGAGAGGAGATGTTTCCATCAGTACCAATCAGTTAGATTAGTTAGAACACACATAAGCAGATTGCAATACAATTTATTGAACATATTCATGTTTCAAAGGTGGATAAAACTATTTTAAAAAAATGATGATGATAATAAATGAATGACCACAGGAGAGGATATCAAAAGCAGAATTTACCCATGGAATTGGTCCCCGTATCCATTGCTCCTAACACTTAAATGGGTTAAAGGCAGAGAACAAACAGGTATCAGTAAAGGATAACATAATTTAACTTGGCCAACACTTTCATATTCTGGTTGGTAAACAGTTTCCAGGGGCTGGACTTTAAGTTACAGCAGACAGTGGTTCACGATATGTTTGTGCAACCTTGTGAAGAAGGTGGAGCCGCAAGCACTTTTAGTCACTAACAACTACTTAGTAAAAATAGTTAAATCTAGATTATTATTCATTATTACATCATGATTGTCTGCCTAATAACACTCAGGCTGGACTCCCTGGGTCCCCCAAAGGTCAGCACTGTCAAGACAGTTTCTGGTTGGTCAACAGCACAATTTAAACGCTTCAAAGTGCACAAAAGCTTAGCACGGATTTACCTCACCTTAATGAGTAATCACTGAAATGAACTGCTTTTGTTTTAAAATGTTGCTGTTATAAATGGCTGAGCTCTTGTTACTAGGCAAGAGGGAACTCTCTCTGTGTATAATTGTAGTCACTGGGATGAAGTCTGTAATTGAAATCAGTGCCTATAAACCTGATAGGTGCTCTCTTTCTCTTTGTGTTGTGTTCCTGCTGAGTTCCAACCTTCAAATCAGTCATCCTGCTGCCTTCCTCCCTCCATATCTCATTCCCTCTTTTATCCTTTTATTCACAGTCTCATAGGTTGATGTCTTTTATTCCCTTTCTTCCTCTCACATCATGTCCTGCTGTCCCTGTTTCTATCAGAACCCTCCCCTCTCCCAAGCACCTCACAGCCCAAATGCCTCCCTGTTTCCTGTCAGCTATGAAGGTTGACTGTGTCAGTTGTATTAACAGCAGGCTGATGCATTTGCTTCCACCAGAGAACACTGACAACTCTACATCAGTAGTTCTCAGTTGGTGTGTCGACACACCACAGCAGAGTCCCTGGTCCCTGAGGGAGGAGGCCTGCATGTATACAGCACACAGTCTATAGAGTCCAACAATGATAAAACTGTAATGATTCCCATAAGCAGAATTCAATTACTGCAGGATAACACCATAACAGATTACAGCCAAGGAGAAAATGGAATAATGGATAGAAATACATACATATCACAACTAGTAGAAGGTATTGAGGATTTCATCAAACAGAGATGAACTTTCCATCACATGCAGAGCAGGACAGTTGAATAGAAAACATGGAGAAAAGGTAGCCTCAAGGTCAATGCACTCATTATTTTTGCATTAAAGTCAGAGATGTGCTGCATGTGTGAGAGGATTTCCAAATCCTAAATGAACTGTAACATCAACAAATAAAACCACTATGGTCAAGGAATACAGGGAAGATTGAAATGCTGCACAGAATGAATACATTAATCTATTGGTCCCTGGATTACAGCTGTAGAAGGGTGTAGAACCTGACCATGCTAGTACTAATATATGAGAATTCCAAAACTCTGATTACAATATATTGTCTGATATTAACATAAACACAGAACAAACATTTCTAAAGAAATCCCTTGATTGTGACTAGGATTTGTACTGAGCAGGACATTTTAAAACCTATAATGTAACTTATATATGTAGCTTAATTTACATAACTAACTCAAATCCTGATGTTTTCCTAAACCAGTAGTGCTTAAAGCTAAACAAACTGTGACACTTTCACAACATTAACCACGTGATGACAAAGGTCTGGTCCACCTGTTACTGTTAATCTCCAGTTATCAGCTTTGGGAATATGTTGCCTTGAGAGTCTTTAGCAAACGACCTATTCTGTCCTTTAGGTCTGAAGACCTGCTGATACTGATCAGTGAATGAAGTATTGGCTATGGACAATAAATCAATTACTGTTTCACAGATATATCAGTACAGTGTATGTGTCAGCTGATAAGTAACAAAAAATGCACTGAAGAGTGTCCACAAATGAAACATTAACATTGTCTTAACTAGTTATTAGTGGTTATATTAATTATCAGCAACTGCAGATAATATCAACTGTGCTGAGGAATTCGCTTTATAAAGGTGTGACAGTATGTTGCTGTTGTTGTGTAGTTGTGATCACAACACACAACAACAACCCATTATTGCACAATGGAACATGGTATTAATGCTGATAATTACACAACAAAAGTATTTTGCATACAGTGAAAGGAGATTAGCAATTAAGGGTCATAATGAAACAAAAAGAAAGGCAAGAAATTTATACATTCATGTTAAACTTTGGCATTTTGAGAAATATTTTGTTGGGGACAGTAAGCTTGGTACCACCTGTATGTCTCTGCTTTAAATATGAAACTACTCTAATCTTAGCATAAACTGTGACAGAAAGCCTGGCTCTGTCCAACAAATCCTCTGAAGCTCACTAATTCACATTTTATATCATTCATTCATTCATTTTATGTTACCACATATTCCTGAAGGGTCGCGGGGGGCTGGAGCCTATCCCAGCTGACATCGGGAGAGAGGCAAGGTACACCCTAGACAAGTCGCCAGTTCATTGCAGGGCTGACACATAGAGACAGACAACCACTCACACTTACACATACGGGCAATTTAGAGTCACCAATTAACCTAGCATGCATATCTTTGGACTGTGGAAGGAAGCCGGAGAACTCCACACAGAAAAGCCCTGCCCCAGGCAGCTGGGGGATTCGAACTCAGGACCTTCTTGCTGTGAGGCAACCACTGCACCACCATGCTGCCCCATTTTATATCATATTCGTTTAATTCATAAGCAAACCAAAAAAAGTTCACTTTGTGGGTGGCAGACTTTTTCTTGGTTGGAAGCAAAAATTTCCTATAGTCTCGTCTGGCAACAGTAAGACATCACAGTCACACATGACACTGAGCAAGCATTAACAATACTAGGACCCTGAAACCCCCTCCTTGACTCGCCACCTTATCATGGTGGAGGGGTTTGAGCACCTGAATGATCTTAGGAGCTATGTTGGGGGCTTATTGCCCCTGGTAGGGTTTCCAGAGGCAATCAGGTCCTAGGTGACGGGTCAGACTAAGAGCGGCTCCACTGCCCCCACTGAACAGTATACCCACAGGGACGTCTATGTCACCAGGATTGGTGTCACCAGGGCCTCACCCTGGAGCCAGGCCCAGGGTTAGGGCTAGCAGGCGAGCACCTGGTGGCCGGGTCTTCACCCACGGGACTTGGCCGGGTCTAGTCCGAATGAGCGACGTGGGCCCACCTTCCCATAGACACCCGTGGGAAGGTTCAGAAGGGGCCGATGCAATGCTGTTTGGGTGGCAGTCGTGGGCGGGGGCCCTGACAACCCAACCCCAGGAAATGGAATCTGACTATGGGGACATGGAATGTTACTTCGCTGGGGGGGAAGGAGCCTGAGCTAGTGCGGGAGGTTAAGCGGCACTGGCTAGAGATAGTCAGGCTCACCTTCACGCACATTCTGGGCTCTGGAACCCAACTCCTTGAGACAGGCTGGACTCTCTTCTACTCTGGAGTTGCCCGTGGTGAGAGGCAGTGGGCTGGTGTGGGCTTGCTTATAGCCCTGCAGCTCAGCCTCCATCTGTTGGAGTTCTCCCCAGTGAATGAGCGGGTCGCCACCCTGTGCCTTTGGGTCAGGGATAGGTGCCTCACTTTTGTTTCGGCCTATGGGCCGAATGGCAGTGCAGAGTACCCGGCCTTCTTGGAGACCGTGGGAGGGGTGCTGAAAAGTGCTCCAACTGGGTACTCCATTGTTCTACTGGGGGATTTCAACGCCCACGTGGGTGGCAACAGTGTTACCTGGAGGGATGTGATTGGGAGGAACGGCTCCCCTGATCTGAACGCGAGCGGTGTTCTGTTATTGGACTTCGTCCGTAATGAACACCGTGTTCAAGCATAAGGGTGTCATCAGTGCACAGGGATGCCTTAGGTCGGAGGTCAATGATCAACTTTGTGGTGGTGTCATCTGATCTTCGGCTGTATGTCTTGGACACTTGGGTAAAGAGAGGGTCTGAGCTGTCAACCGATCACCACCTGGTGGTGAGTTGGATCCGCTGGCGGAGGAGGAAGCTGGACAGACTTGGCAGGCCCAAACGTATTGTGAGGGTCTGTTGGGAACGTCTGGTGGAACCCTCTGTCAGAGGGGTCTTCAACTCTCACCTCTGGGAGAGCTTTGACCAGATAATGAGGGAGGCTGGAGACATTGAGTCCGGATGGACCATGTTCTCCATTTCCATTGTTGACGCGACCATTTGGAGCTGTGGCCGTAAGGTTTCCGGCACCTGCCACAGCGGCAATGCCCGAACCCGGTGGTGGACAGCGGAGGTAAGGGATGCCGTCAGGCTGAACATCGAGTCCTATTGAGCTTGGTTGGCTTGTGCGACTCCTGAGGCAGCAGACAGGTACCGGTAGGCGAAGCGTGCTGTGGTATGGGAAAAGGTCGGGGAGGCCCAGTTGGCCTCAAAGAGATTCTGGCAAACCATCTGGCACTTCAGAAGGGGGAAGCAGTGCCCTGCCAACACTGTTTACAGTGGTGGTGGGGAGCTGTTGACTTCAACTGTGGATATTGTCAGACAGTGGAAGGAATACTTTGAGGATCTTCTCAATCCTACTGACTCACCTTCTGTAGAGGAAGCAGGGGCTGGGGACCCAGAGGTTGATTCATTCATCACCCAAGCTGAAGTCACCAAGGTAGTTTGGAAGCTCCTCAGCGGCAAGGCACCGGGGGTAGATGAGATCTGCCCTGAGTACCTGAAGTCTCTGGATGTTGTAGGACTGTCTTGGTTGACACGCCTCTGCAACGTCGCATGGCAGCTGGGGACAGTGCCTCTGGACTGGCAGACCAGGGTGGTGGTCCCTCTATTTAAGAAGGGGGACCGGAGGGTGTGCTCCAACTATAGCAGGATCACACTTCTCAGCCTGCCTGGGAAGGTCTATTCCAGGGTACTGGAGATGAGAATTCGGCCGATAGACCCACGACACACTGGAGGGACTATGTCAGTCGGCTGGCCTGTGAATGCCTTGGGATCCTCCTGGAAGACCTGGAGGAAGTGTCCGGGGAGGGGGAAGTCTGGGCATCCCTGCTAAGACTGCTGCCCCTGCAACCCAGTCCCGGATAATCAGTAGAAGATGGATGGATGGATGGATGGATGGATGGACCCTGAAACTGACATAAAAGAGTACAATTCAAGTTTATGTCTATCTGTAGGCCTGCAAAGACTTTGTCATGAAAGTGAGGGTTGTATGATTTAATAAATGACATCTGTAGATGGGTAAGTGCAAATGGAGGGTTAAATAAAAGGATAAATGAGAAGTTGCATCTGTCTATATTAGGATCAAATGAAATCATGAACGTAACACAGGCATGTGGCAGCAGTTTACAGCAACTCTCATTTCTGTGGACCAGAACCCAGCTCATTTTTCTAGAGTTAGTGTGTTCGCACCATACATGTTGGGTTGCTTCCAGAGCAAAGACAGGCAGCTCACGTGGGTTTGAGATTTTAGTGTGTGTGTGTGTGTGTGGCGTGAGCTCTGTGATGGCCTGGCAGCCTGTCCATGCTGTTTACCTGCTGTCTGTGGCCTCCTGTGAGTTCAGTTCCCAGTGGACAGTACTATGTGGACTACAAAGCAGACCCCCTGCCAAGCTTTATACAACTTGACTCCACAGTGCTGCTTGTGGCTTGCAGGGGCTGTACTGGAAAATTCAACACATTTTTTTAATTGAAGAACCTTCATATTCTTACAGTGTCTCCTTGTGATGCAATGTGTAATCAGAAATGTTTGTATTAGACTTTTTTTTTTTTCAGGTAGCTATAATTTAGTAATGCTTCAATTTCCAGGTGCTATAATTTAATGGTAAATAGGTTGCAATTACCAACTAATGTATTTGAAAGTACTTAAAAATTATCCACATAATAAATACAGTTTCCAGTTGGAGCCATCTGGAAATATAAGGAACATCAGGGAAATTAACCAGCCTTCAACAAGATGAGCATCAGATTTTGATGTTGCAAGTGGGAGTTGAAAACAAGAAGCCTCAAGAGAAATCAGAAATCATGCTCCAAAATTACAACTGGTTTTATGTGTACCTGTAATTCAGGACTTCTTGGACATCTTGTGTTGGTGCTGCTTTCTTATTTATTTACTGACATGCGAAGTGACATTGTATTGTTGGTGTTTTGGTATGACTGTGCTTTGATCAAATTTAAGAGGGCATCCTGCTGTTTCAGGAATATGAGTGATTTGTTTGTAGTTATGTGTTGCTATGCATACACACGGTGCTTCATGTGTACCACATTTGCACAAATCATCTTTTCATTTTATCATGTTGCTCCTCTCCCTGGTTCTCTAAAGTCCCGCTCTGCTTCTGATGCTCCTCTTTCACCTTTACACCATGTCTCCTGTCTCTGAATCTCATCCTCCACATCTCAAACCACTGATGTACCACCAAATCTCTTCCTGCACTTGTAAAACTCTGAATCTACATCTCAAGCCACTCTTAACAATTAACTATATTGTAGCCATCCTTTCGATCAATACGATGATAATTCACACAGCTTCATTTCTGAGACCAGGAGATGCAGCACACTAACTGAAATGATGGCCAAAACTATGAAAGCAAACCTGGTTGTATAAAAATCCAGAATTTTCTTTTAAATATCTTTTCCTACCTCTAGGCAGCCAATATCTTGAGCCCTAGGCCTCGGCCTTCTGAACTTCTTTCTGCCTGAATCCATCACTTTTGTCTTAACCCTGTTTTTAGCTTTCTGCGATTGTTGCTCTCCTTCAGTTTACACCACTGGAGTAGTTTATTCTATGTTCTGATCTGTTTTTATAGACTTAAATGCATCATTTTAGATTCAGATAGTTGCTCTATAGATCAGGGGTATTGAACTAAAATTCAAAGAGGTCCAGTTCCTAAAGCAAAGGTCTGGAACATCATCATGTCTAACTTGTGTTATGAGACTGATATATACTGAAGTAGTGTAGTAGTTGTATCAACGTCTACATCAGGGGTGTCAAACTCATTTTAGTTCAGGGGCCACATACAGACCAATTTGATCTCAAGTGGGCCGAACCAGTAAAATTAAAGTATAATCTATCGATTATTCTGCAGATTAATCGAGTAATCAGATAAGAAATATTGCATGTTCTGCATTTTTTTCTATTATATTACTTTTGCTTTATTTAAGAACAATGGTAATATACAAAAGAGACGATAAGACAGGTCTATTAAATGAACAAAATTGCTAAAGTAAAAATAGTCAGTAAAGTAACTTTACTTTTAATATAGATTTACTTTTATTGTATTTACTTTACTTTTTTTTTTTTCAAGTACAAAGGTAAAAGTAAAGGTAGTAATGTCTGCAGAAACTACAAACAGAAGATGGAACTAACTCTTTTAACTAAAACAGTCACCAGAATGTTTTGTTCACATGTTAAAATCACAACATTTTTCTTCTGGAGCAGGACGCTCCCAGACCCCCAGAGGACAGGGGACTGGTTTACCAACCTTTTTCTCCTCTTATGAGTTTGCAGGTCTGTATTTAGTTATCAAAAAATAATGATACGAATACCATTAAAGTACAACTACAGCAATAAAATGTTGATTTTTCAAAAAAGGAAACAATAACATGCAAAATATTTAAATTGTAATTAAAGGAGAAGTGTGTGATTTCCAGTGGCATCTAGTGTTCAAACCTTAGATTGCAACTAAGAGGATTTACCCCGACACTGCCCCTCTCTCACCAAGAGTACGGTGGCCGTCAGCGGACAAAATGGCGAGCGAAAGCTGTCTCACAAAAAACTACAATTATGT
The DNA here is from genome assembly GCF_056507025.1 of Lutjanus erythropterus. Classification (NCBI taxonomy): domain Eukaryota; kingdom Metazoa; phylum Chordata; class Actinopteri; order Lutjaniformes; family Lutjanidae; genus Lutjanus; species Lutjanus erythropterus. Next base: position 654,711 of record NC_139329.1, on the reverse strand, counting down.
GTGTAGGATAAATTACCTGTCCAGCAGAAAACAGGCAACCTCGGCGTCACTGTGAAAACGTTTGTCCTCTATCAGCAATTTCCATCGTGTAAACGCTATGCCAATGTTGATTCGTGTTTTTGCCGTTTCCTGTCATGCTTGCGTTTACTTTCTTCATGTCTCCACTTCTTGGATGACGGGGATTCACCAGACAATTGGACTCGAGTCATAGGGACTCAGACTCGAGTCGACTCGAGTCGCAAATTTGACGACTTGCAACTCGACTCGGACTTGGAGGGTCAGAGACTCGAGACTCAACTCGACTTGAGACAAGATGACTCCCCTCGTCTTGAGACAAGATTAATGACTCCCCTCGACTTGAGAAACGACAAATGAGCCCCTCCCGCATCACTCTTTCACCTGACTGCTGCTCTCTCCTCTCTCTCCTCCCCCCGCGCGCGCCTGCTTCACCACGGTGCAACGAGCCCCTCCTTCACCTGACCGCAGCGCTCTGCTCTCCTCCTCTCTCTGCCTCCTCTCTGTTCTTCACTATATCTTCACTATATTAAGGACAACTGGGGGGGAAAAAGCTATTATGATAACTCAAATATTAGATTTTTTTCCACAAACAGGCCTGTTTTGAAATATTTTAAATAATTACTCCATAATTTAATGAGGTCCCACCCATAGATATAGAAATAGAAGTATATAGTTTCTTTATCTATGGTCCTGGCACCCCCTGCACCCTCCAACCTGGGCCCAGGAATGTAGCCTTTCCCCATCTACCTTGGTCTAAATGATCAAACATGTAATGTAAGAATAGATAAAATTAACAGCTTTATGCTTTAATCCATGCAGACTAGACTGCATGCTCTTTTTTGGATGAGGAACAATAGTGAGAGACTTGACTTGACATAATCTGCAACTTGACTTGGCTCGACAACCTTGTGACTTGACTCGACTAGACTCGACAACCTTGTGACTTGACTTGACTTGACTCGACATAACCTTGTGACTTGACTTGACTTGCCCATGACAAAAAACCTTGGGACTTGCTTGAGACTTGGACCGAATTACTTGATACTTGCTTGGGATTCGGTTTGGAGGGACTTGTGCAATTGTCTGGGATTCACTGTCTGCTGCTTTTTGTTCTGGTACAGTGTATGTATGATCCTCCATTTGTCAAAACTGTGCCAGTCAAGGTTCACAATGCTAAATGGTCTGCCAGCAATCACCCGCGTCTATCCTCCCTGTCTACTTCCGTGTTTACGCTGCGGCGTCTACGTAAGGTCGCCATGGGCTTCCCAAGACTCACTGTTAGTGCAGTTTGTCCACTCTGCGCTGCCGTAGACGGCGCAGGATGATGATCTCCGTAAGTCAAATCGACAGTATGTAACTATAAATGGCTATTTCTAAAGTAACGGGAACATATAGATTATGAGTTTACGTTGATTGATAATAATAAATAACATACTTATATATAGTATATCTCATTTATGTACATAAATTCCTGTAATTATTACACACTGGTCCTTTAAGTAAAAACACTAATACCACAATGTAAAAATACCTAAGTAAACAATGTGAGTATTTTTTCCATCACAGCAGGTCAGTGATCAGTGTTTCAGTGACTCTCTGTGGATCAGTGAATAGTGTTTTATTTATGGCGGCCCACCACGTTAAAAACATCGGCACCACAACATGATTTTCTATTTTTGGAGCTGCACACCTTTTTCAGTCGTGTCTAGAAGGTAACTCTTTATTAGCACAACTCTCGCAAGATTTGTGTTCGTTATTTCTACTAAAATAATCAAACTCGCGCGATCTTTCGCAGGTCTAGGGTTCCCTTCTAGACACGACCCTCTCTGTTTCTCTGTCAAACTACAGACAGCAGACTGTCTGTAAACAGCACGATGTTACACTCTGCAGTATTTCACACAAAGACTTTATTTGTGTGGACACCCAGGTTTGGTTTGTCACCAATTTTGGCATTTTTTTAAAAATCAGTCTGAGAGAACGACGGTATCAGTGATTGATTAGTGATCAGTTTGCCCTCCTCTCCTCCCTCACCTGTTCACTCTGCTGTGAGAAGGTCTGAAAGTTTCTCACAGAGAAACACACACTTTCCTTATACAGTTGTTTAATTTTATAAGTGCATCTGGTTGGTGTTGATGTCATTAACCATCACGTTAGTTTCTGTTGTAATAAACTCCGTCATTAACAACAGTCTCCTCCACACGCAGCTTCTCTGCAGTTGGTCTGTGTGTTTCCTGATCAGCTAAACCAGCGCCGGAAAGACTAGAAAAGTTGTGCCGGTTAAAACAGAAGCATCCCGTCAAAATTTAAAATCTCTTAATAATTTATTGGTTATAGGTCCGGGTCCATGTAGGATGGCGTCTGGGTCCGGACTCGGACCGCGGTCCGCCTGTTAGGGACCCCTGCTATAGATCAATTAGTCTGAATGACATAATGTATTTCTTGTCTTGTGTAGCATTTGGATTAAAATCTTTTATGTAACACTGTGTAAAGGAAAAAGTGAGTTTTTCTTCTAAACACATTATACATGTTTGAAAATAGTTGCTGAAAAAATGTGAAAAGACTGAGAACTAGCACTGAATTTTGGAGTTAGACTGTTGAACTGGAGCCATCGTCCTCCAACACTCTATAAGCCCCACAAACTGACACACAAATGACAACACCTCCCCCTGTCAGTTATGAATATACCTTCAGGGACTCTCTCAGTCCAAATCAACCCACCAGTTCACTTCAGCTTACTTCAGTTCCAGCAACCCAGCACAGAAGAAAAAAATACCATCCTGTCACCGTCCTCTGAGTCTGGTGGCTTAAACATGTCTGGACATGTCCAATAAAGCTGCTAGACAGAGCGTCCAAGCGTTTTTCATGATTTTGAAACCTAATTGTATATACGTAGTGATTTTTTTTTAATCAGTCAAATTTGGCTGGGTGGTTAATAACATGTTTTTGTGGTGTGACACACATTTATTGTTGCTTTATACAATTTAATGGTACAAATATCAGGTGGGGTCTGAACATGATTATGATGAGTTGACAGGGTGATTGATGAAATAGATGACTAACTAGCCAGCAGCCATGTTGACATACTGACTGAATGAATGACTGTGTTAGTGAAAGTATAATTTACTTGCTGATCAGCTGATTAACTAGCTGCTTGGCTGCTGGTTTGCTCAATGATGATATTGCAGCTGAGTGACTGTCAGTGACAGTCATTCCATATCTCCTTTTCAATTTCAAAACCAGATTTGTATGAAAACTGATCCAGAATTATGAATATTTAGCCTGATTCAATTTCATTTCCAAAGTTTTTGGATGGGAGTTCAGTCTGTGTCTCCAGTCAGTAATATTCTCTCTGTGTGTCTGTCTAGGACCAGTAGCCGTGATAAGTGGGGAGGAAGACTCTGCCAGTCCTCTTCATCATGTGAACCATGGGATTATCAGCCCCTGTACACTGGATGCTGGGCCAGATGCTGTGGTGATCGGAATGACCCGGATCCCCGTCATAGAGAACCCACAGTACTTCAGACATGGACACAACTGTAACAAACCCACCACCTGTGAGTACACACATCAAAATGGACCCATACACTGCACACATGTTGTAATATGCAGCAAGTTTATGGATCTTTCTCAGTTTTCATTGATGTTTCAAATGAAAAAAATTAAATAAAAAAGTGAAAAAATACCCCAATCTTTTGAGTGGAGTAGATTTGTACAACTAATTTTTACCATTACTCAAAAATTCCTGCTGCAAGATGAAACTGAGAACATACTCAAAGGATGAGAGAAGCAGGCAAGCATCTGTTTCATCCACCAAAAAGGATTTTGAACATGATTTCATCCAATAAACAGGCCTAAACATCAAATACTTTCCTTCAACTTCAGCACAGTAAATCTTAGAATAAGTGCAATTTTACCCTTGTTTTTTGGTTCACTTGGCTGGTGTGAACAGTATCATTCGAAGTCAGGAGCTGACCAAACAAGAGCAAGACCTTTTGAAAAAGTGGGTGTTGATCCACATCTGGTGCAATTCACTCGTGGTAAAAATGCAAAATGGACCAATAGCAAAATTGTGACAGACTGTATGTGACATTAGTCTGAATTCACATGCCGAATTAGATCTACTGGGGCGGCACGGTGGTGCAGTGGTTAGCACTGCCGCCTCACAGCAAGAAGGTCCTGAGTTCAATCCCCCAGCTCCCCGGCTGGGGCAGGGCCTTTCTGTGCGGAGTTTGCATGTTCTCCCCGTGTCTGCGTGGGTTCTCTCTGGGTTTTCCGGCTTCCTCGCACAGTCCAAAGACATGCATGCTAGGTTAATTGGTGACTCTAAATTGCCCGTAGGTGTGAATGTGAGTGTGAGTGGTTGTCTGTCTATGTGTCAGCCCTGCGATGAACCAGTGACTTGTCCAGGGTGTACCCCGCCTCTCGCCCAATGTCAGCTGGGATAGACTCCAGCAGCCCCATGACCCTCACGGAATAAGCGGTTACAGAAAATGAATGAATTAGATCTACTGTTTGTATTGTAGGAGCTGCCATGGAAGCTGTTTGCTAAAATGTACTGTATGTGTGTGTCAGTATGGAATGTGAATGATTTCCTCAGTGCAGAAGGTGTTGTGTTTGGGTTTTACTTAATATGTTTTGGCAGTTCCTCATTTTAAAATGATTCAAAACGTAGTGATCCTATAATAAGATACAAGATGTCTTCTTGTTGTCCTTTCAGCCACTTCAGAAGGGCTTCGTTTAGTCAATGTAGTGCTGATGATGAGTCACCAAAGCTGTCAAATGAATTGACTGTCAGTCAGTGTTTGTGAAGAAGCTTCCACTCGCAGAGCTTCAAATTTTGTTTTGTGCTCTGATAATAGCAAGCTGCAACTTAAGTTTAGGCCATGTACATTCTGTAGCTTAATTAGCTCACTTCTTTTTTGGATTCTGGGACAATTTGGGATGATAATTTAGATGCTATGCTTAAGTGCTCTGATTTTGCTAGTTCTGATTTACCCCTCTGAGTGGCTGCTGTACAGCATCCCAAACTGAAAAAACAAAAGAATCTTCGAGACAAGGCATATAACATAAATATAAATAACTGTGGGGCCAAAGGGTGTATATTTAATTTGTTTGTGAGTGTGTGTGTGTATCTGTTTGTGAGAGAGAGTGAGAGAGAAAGAGGGAATCCTCAGAGTATACCTGAGCCTGTGTGTGTGTGTGTGTGTGTGTGTGTGTGTGTGTGTGTGTGTGTGTGTGTGTGTGCGCGCGCGCGTGTGTGTGAGTGCAGGCTAATTAGTGCAGTTACAAATAGCCAGGGTTAATGTTGTCATTAACACAGAGAGAGTAGGGCCTTCACCTGTCAGCAGTAACACACACACGTACACACACAAACCACATTACCACTCTTTGTGTGTGTATGTGTTTGTGTATATCTAATATGTGTGTGCATATTTCACTGTAAGAATATGCTTTAATTCATAGCATCTTTTGTATAGGTGAATGATCTGACTGTACAGTGTGAAGTGCTGGTACTCCATGACAACCATCCTCACAATCTCTCATTTGTCTACTGAATGTTTTTTGTTTAAAATATTAAAATAATCTACTGTGGATTTGATTTCCTCTCTGTTGCAACATGACTTATCAAGTACTACACTAATGTTGATGAGGTTATGTTAATGAGATGGTTAAGCTTTAATGAGTGTGTTCGGTGTGTCTGTCTGTTAATTATAACTGCATTGTTAACCCATACAGCACCTCAATATGATGGTAATACTTTCCTAACTTGAGCCAGCTCAAATGAGAAGAATATCCAGGATCTTCAGACCCAGCTTCAGAAACCTGACTTGCACATTTGTGGACTTGAAACTGAAGCTGGTCCCCAAATCCATGTGTGGGTTCCCAAGTCAGTGGAGGGCTGCAATGTCCCTGTCCTGGCTAACACTTGGTGAGATGATAGAGTCTTAAGTCTATCTTGGTTAAATTCTTTAACTTCCAGGATAAAGTGATTCTTTCTTACCATATAGAGAACAAAACGTTGCTGTACAACAGAACTCACATTTACATGTATCCAGACTTAAGTGCTGAACTGATAAAGCACTGCTGCTTCTACCCAGTGAAGAAGACACTTTGCAAACCTAACTTGAAGTAAGTGGCAAATCCATTTCTTCAGGCTAAAAGGAGTGATTTGGTGAATCCAACTTGAAACACTCATGGTACTGCATGAGGCCCATTGTTAGCATTATGTGCTTGGTGGGAATGCTTCTGTAGATGGATTTGTCACTAGAAGATCATTGCTTTCAAATTCAAATCATGGTCTAAACAACGACCCGCGGTCTATTTAACCCAAAAATGAGAACTCTGTATCTGTGAACATCAACAGACTAACTCAAGCAGAATGTATAAAGGTAATTTAATTATCATTGTACAGCACAGGATTGCACATTGAAAAAAGAGTTGTAGTCCCTTCATGCTTCATTAACATCAGCAGCAAGATGGTGATGATAGTATGGTCAGTATCTTCACCTAAAAAGTTAAACTTTTGAGAAACATTGTTCATCAAATATGTTGGTGAATGAGTGTTCTCCATGTAAACACACCTACGTCCTGCCAGAGTCTTGTTTGTTGTGTCCTGTTATCTTGGAGCACAGTCTGCCCATCAAGTGTAATAGCTTGATCCAAGATGTTGTGATGGAGCAGGTCTCTGTTAGATGTGGGCACAACAGTCTCTGATTTCCTGTCACTTGGCTCGGCTGATTCCAACTTCCAATCCATTCCAATGTCCTAGCTGGAGAACAGTCAGGAGCATCCAGGCTGGATTAGCATGGCTCCTATCCCTGCTTGCCTCCACTCCTCCAGCTGTTGTCAAACAACCTGCGATGGTGCATCCTGCTGATCTGACTGGGTGCTGAAAGATGCCTTGTGCATTTCTGATCATCTCAAGTAGAGCTGCACGATATATTGTTTGAGCATCGTCATCGCAATGTAAGTGTGCACAATAGTAATAGTCACATCGCAGGTCCTGCAACGTAGGAGGCAAACGTGTTCTCATCTCATTTCAAGGGTACCTGACACACACTGCGCACAGCGATCCACCAATAACAATCGTTCTTAATCAGTTTGCCAAAGCAGACCACGCCCCTGCATATGGAGTGAGTCGCTGGTAACAACATTGAGAAATGAGCAACGAAATCGACGAAAAAGAAGACTTGGTGCCAAAAAGAAAAGCAATGTCAGTTATCTGGAATTATTTCGGCTACAAGAAGGATGATATTGACCAAACACGTGTTCTGTGTCGACAGTGCCTTGCACCTGTTGCCACAACGAGAGGTAACACAATTAATTTGTTTGACCATTTACGTCGGCACCACACAGCTCAGTACGACGAATGCAAAGCCAGATCTGAATCAGCCCACATGTTAGCATCATAGTTTTACTGTCACTGTTACTTTTGTATAAGTTATAATAATTGAAATCTCAATGCAGAGCTGCAGTGAACAGACAGGATAGACGCTGCTGTGTGCATCTCTGTGAAGAGCAACTGATTTAAATGCCGTCACATCGCCTTGAGTGAAATCCAGACCATAACTTTTTTCACTGATGTAACTATGCTATCACCAAAGAAACAGATCATAAAACTGTGATGTTCATTGAAACTTTGGTGATATCAGCTGTCTTAACTTCTACACAGCTCCTCTCTGCTCACCGGTGCAGCTCTGTCTCACCCCGTCTTTGACACAGTGTGTCTGCTGATTGATCATTGATGACTTCTAACCAATCAGATGTGCTGTGCTGTAGGCGGGACACTGAGCCAGACTACAGAGCGTAGTTGTATATTATACTGTACAGTGTATAATGATCTAATATATGTATAGTATATACATAGTACAGCACTGTATAAGTTTTAAGTTTTTAATATATTACTATTATCATTACTATTATCATTATCATTACATTACATAACTGTGGTTATAATTACAGACAAAGATCAAAGACAAGAGCATTTTTAAAATAATTTAACCCTGATGCCACCACTTTTTTTCTTTTTTTGCTGATCCGAAAAATGATCCGATCCGCGACTCAAAACCATGATACGATCTGAAAAAACAAAAATCCTGTATTTGTTCATATCGCAATATATATCGCAGGGTTAAAAAAATCGCGATGTCAGTTTTTTCCAATATCGTGCAGCCCTAATCTCAAAGTCCACTGCTCTTTAATCTAAACCCCACACTTGCTTTCCAATGCCTATGAATGTATTTGCTGCGGACCCACCCACCCACCATTTGAATTTCCTGTCATGACATTCCTTCTGGCACCTCTGCTCAGGTCCACATGTGTAAGATAGCAAATGCACTTGCACGAGGTCTGTGCCACTGTGGGCAGAAGGTCTAAACATGAAGGCAAAATGAAGGTGTGGCCTGGTACATTTGCTATCTTGTGCTTGGCGCTTTGGAGTAAAAACCGCTTGCACTTTAGACCAGCTAAAACCTCTTTGAAGCGCAAAGTCTGTGGTCTTTGAACACAAGATAGCACCTGGCGGGCTTGACCAAAACACACACACATCTTCATAGTCACAAACACCTTCATTTATTGTCATTCTCTTCCTCACATGGGAGTGGGGATTAGTTAAGTGTTATTTGAACATATTTTCTATCAGCAATAAAATGTAAATATTGAAGTTAAAAGCGTTCGCGTGTCTCACGCTTGGCTGAGGTGCACAGGTCTCCACAATCATAGAACACTTTTCTTTATTGTTAAACAGTCGTGTGCACATGTGTCTTTAGAGATAAACTCACTAATAAGGAAGAAAGCAATGTAATTATAAAGCCTAATAAATCTCAACAGACCTGCAAAGTGAGCACGGGCCGGGATCACAGCTGTCAGGTGGAGCAGCTGTAGTGTTTGTGTCTGCATGTTTGTTATGATCCAGAAAAACAAGGATTAAACAATTATGATCTATAACATACAAAATATACAAGACACTATATTTGACCGCACGGGTCTGGCCGGGGGAGAGAAAAAGTTATGTGTGCTTCTATCAGAGCTGGTTGGATCTATCTGTGCATAATTTTGCGCACGTCAAACTTCAGTAACTCTCTCTGATTGTTTTGTAGCGGGTCAGAGGAGCGAGGATGGGAGGAGGAGATGAGGATTAGGTGGGAGAGGAGCAGGAGGAGCGTGAACAGCCGCGTATCTGCTCCTTCACCTGGCTCAGGTGGGCCAGCGGAACCAAGAAGTTTCGTGGCTAGACTGGATTGGTTCACCTCCCCTCTCTACTGCACCATCTCTCTTCCCCCGCTCCTCAGCGAGCAGAGTTAATAATGATGATGATGTTAATAATTAATTATAAAATACAACACAATTTCAAGGTGCTTCAGGTTAAAATATAAGCAGTTACATATCTGCATGACATTTGCAGTTCATTTATTGTACTGGTTTTTGCAGGCATTAATGTAAAGTAAACTATTTACACATGAAGCTGTTTTGGAGACGTCCTGCTGTCTCCATATATCGCGTGTTCACTCCTCGTACCAGGAGATCTGTCTCCTCATTTTGAAAATCTTTTCTCTTTGGTTATGCTGCCACTGTATGCTGGCACACCTGCCTCTTAAAGGTGGGGAGAGCTGACTTTCTGATTGGTTTATTGCATGTTCGGCCTAAACTCGCCTGTGAATTAATGAGGGCACATGGGAACACCTGATAGGTGTATCCTGCTTTGTACTGGTGGTACAAAGGGCGGGGCAGGGCAAAATATCACTCCCGTCCCTGGCACAAAACGGCAAATGTGGATTTGGACACACCTTGAATAAATTAAATCCATTGCGCCTCGCTCTTTCCACTTGCGCTTTAGATCAGCATAAGATAGGGCCCCATGTGTTGAGTCCATCTAGTGCACAAAGAGCTGCTGACATGCCACAGAACACCTTCTGCACAAACACATGTGATAGCTTCATGAAGACAAAAGACCGTGTCTACAGCATTGACTGATGCTCTGGGTGATTGTTGCCTTGTTAAAAGGCCTTCATTCTCTGGTTGACTGCCTCTGTCAGCTGGAGGTCACCTTTCCAATATGACTGGTGTCAGGGTTGAGCTTGTTGGAAGAAATCTGACCTTCATGTCTGATCAAATGACTTCTAAAGCCCTCTCTTAGCTGCCTCTGTTGCTCTTTCACCACAGCCTCTGTTGTTGTTGTTGTTGTTGTTGTTGTTGTTGTTTTTCCATGGGCATGGTGCTGGCTGTTTGCTGTGAGCACAGTGGAGTGGTTCAAAATGTACCCTGAACATTCAAACTGAAGTTCCAAGACCAAACACCCGACATTTTTCCTGCATCAACAGCAGCACCTCAGCATGGTGCACAACCAGTGCTGTCCCTGTTCCCCACATTCATCACTGAATAGTCCCATCATCCATGGTATGTTTTGGCTCCTCCTGCTGCAGTGTGTCAGCTGCGGCTGTGAAGGTAAAGATGTGCAAAGCAGCAGAGCAGAGAAGAAGCTCATTGACTGTCAGATCCACCCGTCTACATAGCTAAGACAGAATTTCAAGGACTGCAAGTACTATGAAAAATTACATGATATGACCATTTGATATGCAGCATGTATCAATACATTAGACAATTTTATTTTCTGATGCCCTGTCAAAATATTCTAGGTACAATGCACCTCTACAACCACATGCTAAAATATAGTGTCTCCCTTCATTCACAGATGTCTGGCAGTCCACCAATATAATGGAGTCAAATATTTTGTTCAAGTTTAAGATGTTCACTTTTCACACAATTTTGTTTCTTTTGATGTTAAAAATGTTACTGAGTCCTCATGGTCCACAATATTTCATACATATACAAGAGAAACCAAACTTACACAACAACTATCAAGGTGAATTGTAGCAAGAAAAAAGTAAAATAATGAGTGTAATTTATCACCAAATCTGCTGAAAAAGAATGAATTTGAAGTAAAGTTCACTTTTAATTCAACAAAATTAATTTTTAAAGAAAGATGAGCCGCTGAGAAAAAGCAGAAAACAAGCCTCCTGTGGTCCAGAGAGGCCCAAACTAATCCAAAATACTGTTATTAATTCATAATGAGGTTAGGACTGTGCTTTGGGTGACACATATTTCTGCTACACCCCCATGATAACATTGCTAAAATTTATTAATTAGTCTGGGTCTCAAGATGAACAACAATTTGTATTCAGCTCATGTCCCTGCAGGGCAATATCACAGGCATGTTTTATGAGTCAGGGGGCCCAGAGCGACAGCTCATTTGGGGCATTTATCACTGTTTGTGCGACAGATTCAAAATATATGAACCAGTTAGTCCTTGTTGCATCAGTAAACAAGATGGGTGGAAGACAGGGGAAAGGACAGGAAAGTGTGTTAATAACCATACTTATGAACATGGCTTATGTAATGAAATAATTGCCCCTGAGATGCTGCCACCCATGACATTCAGACTTCACAGCCTTCAGAACTCTATATGAATAATTACTATTTTAATATTTATTCTCAGAGCTACTTTGCTTTATGTTTTACAACTTAAATTTTAATGCATGCTTTTCAAATACATTCACTGGCAGCGGGTTATTGGTCTTCAGACAGCCTGCATTAGTGGTGAACTGGTCCTGAACCCTCATAGGCACATGTAGGCTATAAAGTTAAATGTTATAAAGTGAGCAGAGATTCTAACAATGTGGAATGAAGCTTCAAGCTGTAACAGTTGCAAATATTCTAAAACATGTTCAGTAAATTAACACTGGTCTTGTGTTGGGCTCCCCAATGAGTATTTTCACATGGTTGGAGAATAATTGATAAATTAGAGCTTTGTAGGTGGGATTGAGAACTGAAATGTCATCTTGTGAAATAGCAATTGTGAACAATTATTAGAGAAAATTTGAAAGAGAAATGTGCACAGCTTTACAGGTCATTAACATATTTATTTGATTGTTGTGTTGTGACAAACATGAACTGCTTCTGGCAAGTTAGAGCAGCTTCCATGTCGCACTGGGATGGATGAGTCACTTGTTACTGATCAGAGTCAGATGGGGTTGAGCTCAGGGCTCAAATGAAAAGCAATTTTTATTGAGTTGGTTCTGTGTTGAGGAATAGTCACGCTGAAGCATTTGCCTTAAAGCTGCTGTAATTGATTCTGGAGAAACATTGCTGAGTGTTGAGTCTTCCAGGTCATCAATACCAACACTAATACTTGCCAGTTGAGTTTGCTACCAACCCAATTGGTGGTATTTGACGACCTGGGAATGTTACTTTGAGAGGCAGCTGGATTTGCGAGACCATGCAAGAATCCATCTTCCCAGGCTCCAAGCTATTGGTCTGTGTCCACACCAAAGCTGCTGCCAATCAGGTGCGGCAATAGCAAGAAACGTCCATAGAAGTGACCCGTCTTGAACAAACAATGGCGACTCCTGAAGAGGTTAGCGTAGATACTGTGATAGCAGTATCTGCCGGAGAGTGTGTCTTCATTGAAAGAAGAGGAAAGAACAACAACTTTACACACACACGGGTTAGTTAAATGAGTTGACCGTTCCGTCACTGGGTTGCAATTAGCGAGACTGTAATGAGCTCTGGGACTCGTGTTATCCAGCAGCATACATATAGCTGCTGTAGAGTCTCTGAAGAAAGAGACATCATGACAGTCAATCAGTGACACTAGAAAAGGACCATTCAGTCACTTCAGTAACACTTAACATGAAGTGCTGATTTGAAATCATTATAATCAGAATCAGTCTTGTATTTATGTGTGTATGTATTTTTGGATGTTTTTGTTTATAAGCACATTTTTGCTGTTTTATTTCATTTTTATGTAAACCACTTTGAACTGCTTTTGTATGAGATGGTGCTTTAGGCATAACATTTGAATTTGAATTTTACCTAAATTTGATGAAATGCATCAGTAAGAACAAATCCAAATTCTGTATGTGTTGTAACCATTCAATATTGGACCCAAAAAACGAGCACAGCCTGGAGACAGAGAGAGGTTTAGACAGTTTATTATGTGTTCCTTTTTGAAGGTTGTCCGAAGGCTTGGCTGAGACAAACAGGGTTCAGACTGAAGAGGGCTGAGCAGGGCAGGCAAAGGAGCTGGTGGCTGAAGACAGAGATGAGGCTGGTTTGAATGGCTGAGCAGGGCAGGCAATGGAGCTGGAGGCAGAGGATGAAGACAAGGCTGGTTCAAGCAGAGCTGGCATGGACGATCACAAAGGAGACTGAACAATCTGGCAGTCTGGAAGTCTGAGCCGGGGTTATATACTGCAGTGTCTTGATTAGGAGATTGGGTGCTGGTGAGCAGGAGAGCAGCTGCAGAGGATCAGATGGATGAGCAGGAAGGAGGGAACCAAGAGTCACACCCAGCAACACAGACAGAGACAAACATGACACACTGGGGGGAGGGGAAACATGAAACACAAGGAAAGGGAGAGACAAGGCCCAAACTCTAACAGTATGTCTTGCCTAACTGTGTGTGGGCTTACTTCTGCACCCCAACATCCAGTGATATACTGTCACTCCTGGCTGTTCAGCCTTCTCATGATCTCACAGGTGGTGCTCTGCTTTGGGTCCTGTGTTGTATGATGTACAGCTGCACATAGAGAAGAATATTGTCAATTATATCTCAGAGCTGTTTCCTTGGAATATTGGACACACTTCTCAATAATTAATAACTTCAATACTGTTGAGAAATCAGTAATTGCACACTATATCTTTAATTTTGGTCCCATAAATACAATAATAGTATGCCTGAACTGCGCCACAATCAGTTTACTGATACAGTGACTGTCAATTTATGATACAATCATTGTAGATAGTGGCCAATTTACCGATTTTTGAAACTGTTTGAGCATAATTTTGAAAACAGGGCTTATTTCATCTGAACACTACACCCAATTCACACAGCCACACACACAGGTAGCAGAACAAAAAAATGAAACACTTAATTCAAAACTGTACAATAATTAGTAAAAACCCAATTTGTCACAGCACACACATTCTTCATATGATCTGATTTTGCTTGAGTCACATTCACACTGCTGTGCTCAATCTAAAACATGTTTAGCATTTCTACTTTTTTAAATAGAGATATTGCCAGGGTAAAGTACATGAATATATGGATCAAACACAGCACAAAAAACAGTGCTGCACACTGATGAAAATAATTATTTCTCTTCACATTGTAAAGTCAGTCAATACATCCATACATCTCCAGAGTTTACATTTTGGACTGAAAATCAGAAGAGAACATTCTAAATAGCACATAAATACAGCGACAACATTTGTGGAGACAAAAAAGACAGCATGAATTACACTCAGACTCTGGGATGCATTGTGCTGATTTTAGAGAAAAGTTTTTCAGCTGTGCTTATGTTGAAATGTCCAAATTTCTGTGGCAACAGCAGATCTGCTGAGGTTGGGCTGAACTCTCTGTCCAGTCTCTCTCAACCCAAAGTTTACAACACGATCAACCAATGTTGCTCAAATCACGTCTCGCCTTCTTTGTTCACATCCTCTGTTTGTGTTGAAGGCAGGTGCAAAATGTGCTGATAGTTGTTCAGATCTGGGCTGAGGTTTTGCTCCTTGGCTTCACTAACTGTGTTATTTTTAATTTTAGTGTACAAGCAATCTTAAAAAACTGTAATGTAGAGGTATGTAAAACATGAAATTAATGTGTTTATATCACATGTCAATATGTGTGTTTGGATGTGTGAGAGAAGGAGAATGTGGGTTATCTGTAAGGCTGAAGGTCTGAGGTGATGTAGTTGAACCTAACAATCCCACAGTACATCACAGTGAGTCTGTGACTTAGCAGAGGCTGCATCTATCTGAGTGGACAAGAAAACAGAACAGGGCATGTCTATCAAGAAATAAATGTAATTTGTCATTACTGACAATCCTTAAAATAACAGTTGTGCTGTTAATTTACAGATAATGTCTGTAATTTTGCTGAGTTTTGTATGTAATTGAAAAACAAATAACAACAAAAAGCTATGGTAGCTGTGGTTTTGTTATAATACATAAAATTAAGATTTTTTTTTACAGTGTAAATTACTTTCTTTGTGTGTGTCTACATGTGTGTACTAGTGAGTTGTGCATGATCTCAAATGATGAAGATGATCATGGCTTTATGATTATAGACACATGAGAGAGAAAAATACAGTTCTCTCACCCCCCCCCCCCCCCCCCCCCCCCCCCACACACACACACACACACACCAATGGAAATACATAGTGAGTGATCATCACACGAGGTGACTCTTATGACAGATCAGCATTGCCACTGGCAACAGCACCAGTAGTGTGTGGTTGTGTGTGGGTGTTTACATATGTGTGTATTGTCTCCCAGAAGGCTTGCTGAGATTTATGTGGCCGGTTCAATGCAAAAGACGATTTTAGGAATAGATAAATGCATACAAGCATAAAGCAAACAAAAGGCTAATTACAAGCCAGACACTGCTGTAGCTTGTCTCATTCTCAATGGAAGGTTATTCCACAGTTGTGGAGTCCAGGCAGTAAAAGCGTTGCCACCCGCTGTCACTAGTCTTGCCCTGGGTATCGAGTGCAAACACTGGTTAGCAGATTGGAGAGTATGTCCAGGGATGTAGGGGGTGAGAAGGTCAGATAAGTGAGAAGGGGCAAGGCCACTCACTGATGATTCCTCACTTATGATGGCATTTTCCTCAGTTGACATTTTTTTTCTTATTTTAGTCTTTACCATTACAAAGTCTTTGCTTTGTGTTTGTGTGTGTGTGTGTGTGTGTGTGTGTGTGTGTGTGTGTGTGTGTGTGTGTGTGTGTGTGTGTGTGTGTGGTGGGATTATTGTGTGAAGCAATCTGTTTGTATGAAAAGTGCTATATAATAAAGTTTGGGTGATTCACTGAAAGATTGATTGGAATATAAGTGAACAGGTTCCACCAAACTGTAAACTTGCACTGTAAGATTATGCTTTTAAGTGTGTGTGTTAACTCAGTCCTCATGCTTCTGTCTCTCTGTCTCAGATGTTCAGCATATTAAACGGAGGGACATTATTTTGAAGAGGGAGCTTGGAGAGGGAGCCTTCGGCAAGGTCTTCCTCGCTGAATGTTACAACCTGAGCCCCACCAAGGACAAGATGCTGGTAGCTGTAAAGGTAAGACACAGAAGCAGTGTGTGTGTGTGTGTGTGTGTGTGTGTGTGTGTGTGTGTGTATGTGTGTGTGTATGCATATGTGTGCGTGTGTGTGTGTGTGTGTGTGTGTGTGTGTGTGTGTGTGTGTGTGGCAACTGCCTTCCTGTGGAACAGAGAGAAAAACAGTATGTGAAAATGCACCCAGCTGATGGAGTATGTGTGTTCCAGCCAGCAGCAACAGTCAAGTACATCTCAGAGAGATGCTGACAAGCTGTTTTACCACTCTCACACACACAAACACATACCTGCTGTGTGTCCTGATGATGTGCCATTCAGTCTGGCCTGACTTTGACCTCATACACTGCACAGGAAATTCAAAGAACACTCATTTCAACCTACTGTTTATTTTGCTTATTGGGCAAAGTGAACGTACACAGCATACCTAACGTAATGAATTCGTTGCTTGCACACATCTCACAGCTGATACTCGAGAGGACAGGAGGAGGTGGGACAAAGACATCACCTATCACAGATGGATGGGCTGATAATGGTCAGTTGGAAAGCAGTTACATCTCCATAAAATTCTATGTGAACACTTTTACAGTCCAATCAACTCATCAATTCAAAAGTTTTTAAAGTTAATATTATTCAGTTATCAAAAGCCACTCACACAACGTGTATCCATTACATCCATTGCTTCTGGGCATCTTGCTAGTCATTTATCCACCAGACTATTTCAACACACAAAAAAGATTGAAATCATTCATCTAGTATTTGACTGTGTGTAGTAGTATTGTATTGTAGTATCTGAACATGTTGTGTAAGCAGATGCCTGCTCACATAGAGTATGGTTAAGTATGAAACATGATGGGTGACATTTGCAGAACAAATGTTCTAGATCGAAAATATCATGGTCTGAAAACCATGAATCCACTTGGTGACATTAACACCCTAAGTAAAGCTACTAAATGGTGAATATGACATGGACTGCATTAGTAACATGACACACATTGAAGACAGAGGATCTCTAGTCAGTACAGCAGCAGTTATTAATGGAAACATGGCTCAGACATTGACCTGCAGCAGACAGGTGTTAGTCTTAGTGAGGATATAGAGGGATTACAGCTGCAGCCTGTTTAATCCTGCAACATTTATTGCCCTTTGCTGCATTATGCTATTTTTTGCCATCCTGTTCTATCTGAAACACACACACACACACACACACACACACACACACAAACAGACAGTCTATCTCACAGCCATTCATAGACAGTTCATTTCTGCTGAGTCATATAATGTAGAGCGTGGAACGAGGCTGTGTGCATGTGTGGTTTCACAATTCAGTACCTACAATACTAACATGTATATTCAGTCAGAACTCTACCTACCCTGCCTAGATAACATAGACCCCCCACACCCCTACCCCCTCAGAGGCTCCCTGGAGATTAACCACATTCTTAACCACATTATTATCTCAGTATCTCATTTACCAGGTGGGTTACTCAATCCTACTCTGAATTTCTTGCAACTTAGTCAGCTGCCCATGTGAGCGAGAACTCAAAAGCACAGCTCCAACACTGATCACTGCTGCGCAGACTCTGGCTCCAAATTATGTCAGTGCAAGGTCGCAGCCATCATATCTGGGATATTTTGTCTTCAGCTTTAAGCAGTGGGAGGACCACAGGGGAGGCCCATGCTGACTGAGAAAGCTCAATGATATTGTCTTAAAGTTTTTACTCAACATGCTCTTCAATGACCCTCTTCTTCAAAGGAGGTGCAAAATATGCTTTGGACCTCACAGGCATTTCATCCTACACTAAGATTTTGTGTCCCAGTACATTGGAGGTGACGGAAGCCAATGTGATGAGCTGCTGGAGTTCAGACAGTCTCATCTCTATTTTTTTTTAGTGGTAGCCCAGCAAGAAAGCAGCTCCCCTGGAGGTAAAGCATAGTACTGGTTAACTCTCTGGTGAGGGGTTAAGTTGGGGGCTTTGCTCCACAAGCCGGTACTGGCAGTGAGTTGCAAGAAGGAATAATATGTGTATCTTTTATCCAACTTTAACCCATAGGTTTTTTGGTCAGATTAAGGATGACACCAGACTCCAACAGAAAGTCAGGACCAATAATCATCAGAAAAGCAAGGTGACGGTCCTCCATTACATGGGCGTCAACAGCCCATTGCCTGCTGTGCCAGACAAAGTAGACTTTTCTTGCCCAGAGCTGGGTGACCCATGCTATCTGCTGTGACAAATCTCTGGACCTCAGCTGGTAGGAGGGTTTTGTCTGTAAGCCTCATCTGCTTCTGCAAGCTTTCCCTCATCAGGGTATAGGAGCTCCCTGTGTCCACTACTGCCACTACTTGAACTCCATGAATGGTAATTGGAACCTACAGGAGATTATGTTCCTTATTTCTGTGTCCTCGCTGTTGCATGACTGAGACCTCTGCTGCACCTTTTTGTGACGAGTCATGATATCTGCTTCTTTATTGTCGGAATTACCTGTGTTATCCTGCGCCTTCAGCTGGTACACCTTGAATCTAGAGCAGTCCTTACTGACCATGGAACTCACCTTCACATGACACCATTCCCTGCAGACAACTGGCTACCTTTGGGTTAATGTTGCTCAGAATGTGCCACTCCATCTCCTCCTCAGTGTGGCTTCCATATTTCATTTCACTTCCAGTCCAGCAATCATGAGCAAATTCTCTCAGATGCTGCTCAGGCATCTGCCTCCTGTCCTTCAGTTCCTCTTTTACATCGCTCATGGTCAGACGCAGCAAAAGCTGACATAAAAGAGTTTTTGAAGGAGGCCCAAGTATGAATGTGGCTTTTTGTGGCCTTCCGCCAACTGATTGTTGGGCCTTTTAAGACTGTGGACAGCGCCCCAAAAGCTCATGGCTGGGGAGAGGTCCGAGATCAGAGTAGTTCTCATTGTTCTTGCTCTATTAAGTTAAGGACATCCAAGGACTCAGAGGTGGTGTCAAATTTTAGAAATTCCAGACAAACAGTAGGCTTGGAGTAGTAGGGGATCTACCAGACAGACCGACTGATATAAAGGGAGCTACTGAACTAACATCACTTGAGACTGCTATAGTTATCTTTGCTGTGGGAGTGCTTGTGGGTCTTAGCCTAACAGCATCTTCCAGTTGTCACTGCTATGTAGAAGACAGTTAACAAAATTTTCTTCATGGTTTCCTATATTAGCCAGGAGTGACTCTTCTAGTTGGCTATGGCAAAATTAGCATACTCCTGAAGTTTGTCTTTCTATTGAGACATCTGGATACAGAATCCCCGAAATCAGTTTCAAGCTTTGTAACCTGCTTTTGTGAGAAGTCTTTTTTCACTTTTAGCTTAGGCAGTATTCTCCTTTTCTTTCCTGCTGCTTCCAGGGCTAACTGAGCCTCCACACTGCATGATGTGCATTGTTTCAGTTTCTGTATCATCATCGTTCTCTCTAAGGTACAGCGGCCTCTTGATATTTCCTTGTTCTCACTTTCTCTTGTGACAAATAGCCCAACAGTAAAAATAAAATCTGGGTCAGCAGCAGCAGGTTTATAACCTTGTTTAGCCACAAGTGGCTGCCTCATCTATGGCTTGATCTGTTACCATGTTAGAAAAACCAAGACACATCATTTTGTCAACACCACATCAATATAAATCATAATTTATATGGACTACCATATGTAACAATCACTTATCCAAATAATAATTATTACAAGAATTACAGGGGAACCATATGATTGCCCTTTAAGTTACTATCGATGGGTTGATTTTAAGTTATGTGTAATTTCACTTTGTAATCAGGAAAGACAATGATGACTCTGAGATTAGCATTTTGCAACTCTATTCCAGTCATATCCAGATAACAGATATATACATTCAGCCTGTCGCATTTACACACAGTCTGAAACATGCACACAGTTCTTACTGTCCCAGTCCATTCCTCCTTATCCAGAAACTCGATGAAAAGGAACAAAAACTACATGGAAGAGCAATATACAGTATAATCTGCAGCTGAAGCAGCAAAAAGGGGAAGAAAAGTAGTAACTCAACTTACTGAAAAATATATCCACAGCATCTGCTGGACTTGTCCTGGGATGATTATCCTACGTGCTTAGTCCAGGAGGTCCAGTGACTGTTATTCAGCAATTCCATAAATACTGTTCATGAGTGTTTTTAATTCACTTTACTAAAGAGAGGACCTGAATCTTACTAAGACTTTGCAGATTTGTCACATGTGTCTGCCAGCACTTCGGTGTCTCTTTTAAAGACTTTCCCCTAGAGATGCACCAATCAATCGGCCCTGACCGGTGACCGGCCGGTCAACGTCATATATCCGATTCTGTGCCCGTCATTGTCACACACATGTTCTGCACGATGGTGATATCACCACAGCACTGATAAAAGCTACACACACTCTGACACATGCTTGCTTGAAACTGGTGTCAGCAACAGATTCCAAGAACAGGATAAAGAAAAGACAGACAGTCTAAAACGAGACAGAGCAGCTGATAATGTCACAAAACAGACGTAAACTTTGTAGCTCTTCAGGCTAATGTTAGCCAGCAGCAGACTGCTGCTCACAGAGAGACAGTTAAAATCTCACCTCCTGTTCTGGCTGAAGAATAAACAACCTGTGTTGATGTGTCTCCTCAAACATTTTCTTATTCAGACTCGTTTAACTTCTGCATCTGTTTTTCTCACGGCAAAGTTTTTACTGCAGCAAACTGTTGCACCGCGTCTGTCTCTGGTTTGTTTACATCTGCTTCCACAGGAGATCACGTGAAATCACGTCCCGTGAAATCCCGTGAGATTCCATGATCTCACAAGATCACATTCAGCTGATTCATAATCTTAATATAAAACTATAATAAGGCCTGGCTGTAACCTGGAGGACTTTGGAGAAAGTGTAAATAGTATTTAATGAATATTTAATAGTCAGTGTCTTATTATGAACATCTAACTTCATTTTTACAAGAAAAATTGCAAAAATGTTTGTGAATGCTGTCAATTACAGTTCTGAGAAAGACTGAAAATCGGAATCGGCAGGTCAGACCCTTATAAAAATCAGAAATCGGAATCAGCTAAGAAAATTGAAATCGGTGTATCTCCACCCAGTTCATTTATAAGATTACCAGAAAATCAGCAGTCTCTGACATATTATACCAAGAAGTAAACAAAAGATGACAGATATACATTTCCCATAGGGCTATACAGATAGGATGGCATCAATTCAATAGGAATTATACTTTGTTTTTGCAATTATCCTCTGTTTAACTGCTGTGGTGGTGCTACAAGAGTTTGTGGATGTTCCACAGCTATGCTGGTGTTTGAACAGTTGCCATTTGGCACATGGTTGATCTGTAAAACTACACAAAATGCAGACATCAGACATGACACTAGAGCACTTTAATCATGGAAAATGCCCATAACCAGAATCCAGGAAGTAATTTCATATTGGAAAATCTGCACCTCACAATTTACAGTGCAACTGGTGTGAATGTTCTGTGTCAGTGTGGGAACTCACAGACCCTTTTTGATGGTTGATGGAAATAAGGGTGTGAAGGTCAGGCTGGGTGTGTAGTGTGTCCAACATATTGGAGTCCACAGTTCATGTGTCCAATCACAGACCAGCTTTTTTTTCCTAAATTATAAACTAAATTAATCAATTAAGTGTAAACTAAAGATATTTAAGGTCAGTGCAGAGGGTCTGCCAACATCCAAATCAGATATGTGACAGTAAGTGCAGCCATCACAGGCCTGATGAAAAATCTTCATTATAATTGGGCCACATAATGAAAGTTGGGTTCTAAAGAATATCACTGTGTCAACATTACCAGTGCGAAAGTACATTATACAAGACAGTAGTTGCAGCTCAGTGTCTGATGATAGTATATCAACAGAAGAAGGCTCAGAATTAACAAGACAACAAGAAAACAAGACCTCTGACAGAGAGCAGGTAGGTGAGGGAGATGAACGTGGAGGTAACCATGGCAGCAGTCCTGCTATTAAGGCTATTAAAAGTAATTGGAGCATTCCAACCCATTATTGTCATTTACTGAAGAAGAATATGCTGTCTGCTGTCCTCTGGCAGATTGATCATCTCTCTGTGTCATTAATGGATATTGTTTTTGTCAGTTGCATTTGTCCTAGTCTGCTCTGACCCTCAGGAACCATTTTGTGTTGTGACAGAAAGCAGAAATGAGAAAGAAAATGAAGGAGAAAAACAAGATGACAGGAGACAATGAAGGAAATCAAGGCAGTGGTAAACATATTTGTGTACACTTCTGCAGTTTTCCCCCTACTGGTGCCAGTCCTGCCCTGAGCCTGAGTTACTGAGTTATTATATTCTTCACACTGCCATTTCAATGCATGTTATTTCCCGATGTAAACATACTTTACTAGTGTAAAATGATAGGACAGTAAAAAGCATCTCATTGCTAGTTAATTTTTCACTATAAAAACTGTTTGCGACAAAATCTCAGCTCAAGGGTCATCATAGTTGTATAGTAACAATTAACCAAAAGAACAAAAAAATTAATAGTCTAAAAAAGACAAGTTAATAGTTAGTAATAGTAATAGTAGTTAAGAAGTATTTGGTCCAGGTTACTTTCTGTTTCACTGATATAGTGTTTCCAACAGCTTTCATGTGATGTCATGATACGAGATGGAAGATATATTTATTTTATCATTTTATATTATATTGATATTATATTTTTTGATATATTTATTTATCATTATACAAAAAGTCTGTTTTGCAAGATTTTGACAGTTCCTTCTTTGATTCATTAGTTTAGCTGAGGGGATAAAAAATGTAAAAAAATATTGAACAAAATATTACATGGAGGAATTCTGAGGATGAACTGAGTCTGACACCCTGAGGGAAGGAGCTGCTCCTCTGTCTACAGTAGCACATACTTCTGTATCTCCTGCCTGATGGCAGCAGGGTCCCGGGCTGTGTACATCCCATGATACAAGTTTGTGATGTTTCTATTCAGGATGCTCTCTATTGCTCCTCTGTAGAAGTTGACAAAAACATGGCACAAGAATTTTGCCTTCATATTTTTTAAAAAAAAAATACAGCTGTTTCTGAGCCATCTTGACCAGAATGGAGATCTGTGACAACCATGACAGGTTCTCTGTGATGTTGATTCCCAGAAACCTAAAACTGTTTACTTGCTCCTACCCTCCAAAGACACCATGAGATACACTGGTGTGAATATTGCCCCATAGCTGTCAAAGCTGGTGCACTTAGACTTCTGGTTTGGTGAACATGTGAGAGCGGTGTAGTCTCCCTCTCCCGTAACTCAACTTTACAAAAACCCGTCTTTTTCTTATACCCTCAACGACCCAAGTAAGAACTGACACCTTACAAACCCAGAATAACACTGTGTCACCCGGAATAATGTCAAAAATGCAAAGCAAAAACACAGAGCTAGCATAGGGGCAGATCTTAAAAACTCCTGGACTGGAGAAGATCCAGACCACGGTATCTGATCACGGACAACCTATCATCTCGCTGGAAGCCAGTGCCGAGTCAGATGACCAGCGGATTCGTACTCTGGAGGCGAAGTGTGTAGCTTTAACCGATAGCAACAACAAGCTACTAGTGAAGACGTCGGACCTTGAAAGCCGGAGCCGCAGGAATAATATCCGAATCATTGGCCTCCCAGAATCAATCGAGGGGCCTACACACACCATCTTTTTCTCCAAGCTGTTAGTTGAGCTGTTCGTGAAGGAGATCTTAGAATCCCCTCCTGAGCTTGACCGAGCGCACAGGGTGCTAACTGCCAAGCCACAGCCAGGATCGAGGCCGTGGCCTGTGATTATCTGCCTGCACTGCTATCGGATTAAGGACCTCATCATACGAGAAGCCCACAAAAGAGGAGGGAAACTTTGTACTCTGACAATTTATTTTTCGCTGTTATTACAGGATTTTGAACCTGCGTTTTTCAGTTTTGTAAGGCAACAACACGTGTAAAGGACGTATTGCTTTATTCTTTCTTTTTATTTATTTATCTACTGTTTTTTCTTAAAGCTGCACTACTTACAGAGAGTTAATACTCTCCATTTAGATGAACAAACGCATAGTGTTTGTAATTTTTGACTAAAGTTGAGCTTAATCAGGCTTAGGACTTGGTTTGTTTTGTTCTGAAAGTTTCCTTATCACAGTAATGGTAAATAAACATATTTAATACTTTTATTTGGATCATTCTAGATGAAGAAATGCACAGTAATTGTAAGTTTTGACTAAAGTTGAGCTTAACTAAGCTTAGGACTGGGTTCGTTTCATTCTGAAAGTTTACTTATTGTGATAATGGTAAATGATTATATTCAATACTTTTACTTGGGTCATAGTTTACTATGTAATGTTCTACTTATTACATAGAATATTTTATTTTATATATTCCTTGCTCCATGTTGGAAAGGTACATTGAAGTATTTTTTTTGTTTGGTTTGTTTTGTTTACATGTTCAAAGGGTAATGTAAGACACATTGTAACGTGTTGAGTTATGGGGTCTGAGATGACTCATTGAGGTAAGATGCTTCAGAAAGGGAAGTATGAGCAAGTTAGTTCAGTGGTTGATGACATTTGTGGGGGCTGGGGTGGGCATGGGAGGGGGCTGGGGCAGGAGACCAGGTCTCCTCACAGATGGGGAGGGGGATTTAGGGAATGGGTTGGTAAAGAGACCATTTTACTGACAAGTTGTACTGTTTTATGGTTTATTAAGTTTTTGATATAATTTGTTATGATTTCCGAGGGCTCAATCACCTTTTGCTGCCTGTGTCTTAGAATCAACCTGACACCCTTCCTACCATTCGTTGTAGCATGACTGGTTCGTTAGATGGGGGGACCACCGGTGGACAAATGGTAAGGTTTATTTCTTTAAACACGGGGGGCTTGAATGCCGCATTAAAACGAACAAAGATTATGACTTACATCAAAAATCTTAACGCAGATGTGGTGCTTCTTCAGGAGACACACCTACTACGGTCTGAACATGGAAAGTTGAGCCGACCATGGGTAGCGCAAATTTTTCACTCTCAATTTAATTGTAAAACAAGAGGTACAGCCATATTAATTAGGAAAAATTTTAAATTTGCCTCCAGTAAAATCATTGTAGATCCAGAAGGATGTTATACAATTATCTCTGGTATATTATACCAGAAGCCTGTAGTCTTAGCATCAATCTACGCCCCTAATTGGGATGATCACAACTTCTTCAATTCAATATTATCTTTAATTCCCAATTCAGACTCCCATACTTTGATACTGGGTGGGGATTTGAATTGTGTCATTGATCCAGTTTTAGACAGATCAAGCTCACGAATTATCCCACCCTCAAAGATGTCACAAACTTTGTCCACCTTTATAGACCAGTTTGGCTACATTGATCTCTGGAGATTCACTTACCCATCCTCCCGCCAATATTCCTTTTTCTCGCACACCCATCGCTCTTTTTCCCATATTGATTACTTTCTAGCAAATAAAAGTCTCATCTCATCACTTATCTCTGTACAGTATTTACCTATAACAGTTTCAGATCACTCAGCCGTGGTGCTAGATCTTCGTTTTGGCCTAAAACCCAAACATTTTAGGTTTTGGCATCTCGACCCTTTCTTACTTACAGAGGAAAAACTCTGTAAATATGTTGCTGATTCAGACAGACTTTTGTGATACCAACAAAAATAAATAGACTTCCCCATCATTGCTATGGGATACCCTGAAGGCTTTTCTCAGAGGCAAAATAATTTCATATACATCCCATGCTAATAAACAACGTAGAACGTGCAAAAAAGAACTAGAAAAATCAATTGCAGATTTAGACAGATCATTATCAGTAACAAATACTTCTGTCTTGTATAAAGAGAGACTTAGACTTAAGACAGAACTTGACTTACTCCTTTCAACAGAAGCTGAACAACTCCTTCTCCGTTCCCATGGATCGCTATATGAACACGGTGACAAGGCTGGGCGTCTCCTTGCTCACCAGCTAAAAGCCAGACAAGCATCCAATCAAATTATTCAGATTAGAGATGAATCAGACATGGTAGTGACTGACCCAATTAAAATTAACACTTTATTTAAATCATTTTATTGTCATTTGTAGAAATCTGAATCCCCCAGCGATGAAACTCACATGGACGCTTTCTTTCAAAAACTAGACTTACCAAGTTTCACCTAATGACAATCAGACGTTGGACACTCCCTTAACACTTCCTGAGATAAAAGAAGCAATAAATTCAATGAACAGTGGCAAATCACCTGGCCCTGACGGGTACCCCGCTGAGTTTACAAACGATTTTCTAATCAGCTGGCTCCTCTGCTTCTGGAGATATTTAACTATTTATACAGTCATGGGTCTCTACCAGCCACCTTAATGCAAACCTCCATTTCTCTCATCCATAAAAAAGACAAGGACCCTCTAGACTGTGCCAATTTTACTCCTACCTGTAGATGTGAAAATACTTGTGAAAATTTTAGCTCGTCGCTTGGGGCCCATTATGCTTTTAATCATCTCGGAAGACCAAACGGGGTTCATTGGTGGGAGGCACTCCTTTTCTAATGTCAGAAGGCTTCTCTGCATTATTCACACTCACACCCTCCCCTACAGACCCTGAGGTGTTTATATCACTTGACGCCGAGAAGGCCTTCGACAGGGTGGAATGGCCCTACCTTTTCTCTTCCTTGCAGCGGTTTGGGTTTAGCTCCCGTTTTATTTCCTGTATCAAACTATTGTACTCCTCTCCCCAGGCATCGGTGTGCACGAACACACAGTGCTCCAACCCTTTCCCCCTCTCCCGCGGCACACGTCAAAGGTGCCCCCTCTCCCCACTGTTGTTCGCGCTTGCCATCGAACCGTTGTCCATAGCATTAAAATCAGAAGGGGGATTCAAAGGAATACGGAGACATGGAGAGGAACATCGGGTTTCGTTGTATGCCGATGACCTACTTTTGTATGTAAGTGATTCATTGTCAAGTCTTCCACCTATTCTTTCACTCCTGGACTCTTTCAGTATTTTCCGGGTATAAATTGAACGTCTCCAAAAGTGAGTGTCTCCCAGTAAATCAATTGGCTACAGAAATTCCAACACACCTCATACCATTCAAGACAGCGGTGGTGGGCATAAAATACCTAGGAATAGTGGTAACACGATCTATGCGCACACTAAAGGAACAAAACCTCTCGACATTGACGGCAACAGTTAAACAAGATCTTCAAACATGGAACCGTTTACCACTGTCCCTAGTGGGTAGAGTGCAAACAATAAAAATGAATATCTTACCAAGGTACCTTTACCTCTTTCAATGCCTACCAATCTGCCTTCCTCGATCATTTTTTAATTTTATCAACAGCATCATATCTACTTTTGTCTGGGCAGGTAAACGGGCTAGAGCAGATAAATCCTTGCTCCAGAGGAACAGATCACTGGGAGGCCTGGGATTGCCCAACCTCCTTGGGTATTATTGGGCAGCTAATGTACAAATGATTTTACTGTGGTTCACCTCACCTCAACATAGTTGGTGCCAGTTAGAGGCGAACTCATGTTCCATGGAGACTTATACATAGATGGACTGTTCGCTAGTCTCAACCAACTATGCTCAACATACGGACTAGGTAATGCAGACATTTTCCGCTTCTTCCAACTTCGTGACTTTGCAAGATCCCACTCTCCTCAGTTCCCCCAGGCTCCACCCCTCAGTAGTATAGACTTGGTGCTCCAGACTAAATCCTTACCTAAGGGCCATGTCTCATATCTCTATAATCTCTTATCACCAACAAATGATTCAGCTGTGAATAAGAGCAGGGCTGACTGGGAAACCGAACTCCAAATAAGCATCTCTGATGCTTAATGGAAAAAAGCACTGGAAGCTGTTAACTCCTCCTCTAGCTGTGCCAGACTTTCTGTTATCCAATTTAAAGTACTCTTTAGACTGCACTATAGCAGAGATAAACTCTTCAAACTTTACCCAGACAGAACTACTGAAGCTTGTGACAGATGCTCCCAGATACCCTGCAATCTGACGCACATGTTCTGGACACGTTCTTAATTGTCTAACTATTGGCAATCATTTTTTAAATCTATTTCTGACATCCTGGGTATTTCTGTTAGTCCTTCGCCACAGATAGCTATTTTTGGTGTGCCTCCTGATGAACTTGTAACCACATCTATGCAGGACAATGTTATAGCTTTTGCGTCCTTGATTGCACGTAGGAAAATTCTCCTCTTATGGAAATCCTCCCAGCTACCTTCCTTCAAATCCTGGCTACATGACCTATTATTTCTATTAAAACTGGAGAAAATCAAATTCATCTTTAGAGGCTGTCCTGAAAAGTTTTATTTACACTGGAAACCACTACTTGATTATGTCTATAAACTCCCAGCTACTGAAATGTCCCCATGATTCTACGTCTACACCTTGCCCGGTCCACCAACCCCCTAGATATAACCCTCTACATTCAGACTGGTTCAGGAACAGTGGGCTGATCTGCTGAACATGCAGAGACGCGGGCAGCAAACAAACAACCTATGTGATCCCCTCTTTTTCCCTTCCTTATTTTGTATTATTATTATTATTATTATTTTTTTTTTTTATTTTTTTTTTTTTTATTACTTATTTAACTGTATTTTGTACAGGTACTCACTATTAATTAAATTGATTTGGTTACATTAACCTGTTGATACAAGATGTAAAGGTTTTTGGGATGGATGGGGGTGGGTGTTGGGATACATAGAAAAATGAAAATCTAATTCTCTTCAGATGTATTGTTTACTGGAACTGTGAATCAATAAAACTATACTAAATATAAAGCTGGTGCACTTAAATTTCACCACACTTACAACTAAAGATGTTCCCTATTTATTTATTCCATATTGTTACACTCTCTCTCTCTCTTGCTCTCTCTCTCTCTCTCTCTCACACACACACACACACACACACACACACACACACACACACACACAAACACACACACACAATTCTACAACAGACTGCCCTGCTCCTTATCCAGTATACATTTATGTGTATGTGCCCAACTCCACCATATTTCTTACTGTATCAATCTCCCTCATTTTGTCTCACCTGTTATATCTGGCTTTGCAAAATAAAAAAAACAGACAAAGGGTGTGTTTCTTTGCCTCCTCTCTATGAAAATCATCAATCATCATCTTTGATCTCCTTGGTTTTGCTGATGTTGAGCAGTAGGTTGTTCTTTGAGCACAATTCTGCAAGACTGTTGATTTCCTCCTGGTATGAAGTCTCATCATTGTTTGGAGGTGTCATCAGCAAACTCCACAACAGTTTTCTCCATCTCAAGAGCTACACTCATGGGTGTACAGAATGGACACACAGAGCACACAGACCTGGGGGGCTCCGGTGTTGAGCCCTGTTGAGTGGAGGTGGTGAGACTGAAAATCCAAACTGCCTGTGTTTGTTTGTGAGGATGTCCAGTACCCAGTTTAGGACTGTCCCTGAAGATTGTCCTTAGTTGAATCGGATTTAAACATCCTGTATAATGTGTAATGCAGTGAGCCACACTAAATTCCTATATGAGCCTACATGAGTATGTTTAGCAGATAGACTTGAGTTTTAATGCCTGAGGATGCCATCTCTCATGTCTTCACTCTCCTTAAATAGATAGTTCACCTAAAAATGAAAATTCAGCCATTATGTACTCACCCTTATACCATTGGAGGGTCAGGACTATTTTGTCCACAAAACACTGCTGGAGTTTCACATGAAAACAGCATTGCAGATACTCCTAAATAATTGAAGTGAATGATCACCAGTTTTCAAACATAAAAAACATAAAACATAAAATAAAGAAAAAAAAAACATAAAATACCTCGATACTGCTTGTCTAGCTTTATTCCAAAACATGCAGTTTGCACACTGTCACAGTACACACACCCAGTTCAGACAGTGTGCATGTGCTCATGAACGTGGCTCCGAGTTAAGGATCTACAGTAAAGATTCAGGATAAAAACATGGTGTAAATATCATTTATTTTAGGCAACTTGGCATGTTGGATCTTTAGGAGACTTGAATTACACTAGATGAGCAGTATGGAGGCATTTTATGTTGTGATTCTGTTGTTTTTCTGTGTTGAAAAACTGGTCACCATTAACTTCCATTGTTTGGGAGATTCTGCAACAGTGTTTTCCTGTGAAATCCTGTGTTTTGTGGACTAAAAAACTAAACCCAACCTTCACCTGCCTTGAGGGTGAGTACATAATGACTGAATTTTCATTTTGGAGTTAACTATTCCTTTAATGCTGAATAGTTTCAAGTAACACATTTGTTTGTTAGTTTTGGATAATGTTGTAGGTTACAGCTGGATGGATAAAGAAACAATATGTTTGTACTCCTTATGGACTAATTTATTGACATTTTAATTCAAGGAAACTATAGTATTTTTGACTTTGATAAGGAAAAGGAATCATTTCAAATATATAAAAACATAATTGTGTTTTTTCTCTTTTAAAAAAATCCTTAATATATTTTCAATGTATAACTCGTGGCTTTTTTTCTGGCTCCTTTTTCTTCTCTCTGCTCTCTTTACTTTTCCTTTGGCCTACACAAAATTGCAGTCAGTACTGCTACAAAAATAACGCTGTATCCATTTTATACTACAGATGTTATTTGCTCCAGCAAACCATAGTGAGAGAGGTGGAATTTAAGAATAGCACAGATACAGGAGGGAGGCATGTTTCCATGGCTACCTTTGATCTGGTCACGTAATCTACTCCATCATGCTGTCTCGCTCTGTCTCTGTCTCTGTCTCTAGACTCTGAAGGACCCCACTCTTGCAGCCAGGAAAGACTTCCAGCGTGAGGCTGAGTTGCTGACCAACCTGCAGCATGAGCACATAGTAAAGTTCTATGGAGTGTGTGTGGACGGAGACCCTCTCATCATGGTCTTTGAGTACATGAAGCATGGAGATCTCAACAAGTTTCTCAGGTGAGTTCAACATACAAACAGCAGGCGGAGGAGGAGGTGCGCTGTCAATGATCATAATGATAACCACCAGGTCACCAAAGGTTTTGGACTTTGGGAGTAGAGAATAGGGGTGTGCCATCATATCATCATTCAGGTTTTCATAATAAAGGAAAATTCATATCTTAATAATGGCAATTATTTCAACTTAATAACATGACATCACACCGTTACACAGAGTGACAACAAACATGGCTGAAAGCAAAAGTAACCTAGAGGGCTCAAAACTCCCAATACAGCAAAGTCAGTTGGGACAGCGACAAAACAATAATTGTAAGTATAAAGTGTTTTTTCCATACTGCAATCAAATCCACCATTGTCAATGTTAGCTAACATTAACAGTTCGCATTAGCCTGTGGTCATTCAGATGATTATCTTCAAATATCATTTACTTATTTGCAGAGTGAAAGTAATGCCAGTCTGAGGTGGCTGCTCAGGGGGGTAAGTGCAGCACCAGCAGCTCCCACAACAGATAATGACAATGCCAGATAAGATAATCTAAACCTTTATTAATCCCTGGAGGGAAAGTCAGGTGTCATAGCAGCAACAGTAATGAGAGTGAAACACAAGAAAGGGACAATTAAAGATTAGAAGTACAAGAATAATACAATAAGTAGAATAGAATAATAGTAACAATACAACTCTGTAAATGTGCAGGTGTGCAAGACATCCAAAAGCATGTAAGAGTTCAATCAGTTTGATAAAAATTGTTGAAATAAAGCTTGTGTAAGCTCACTCTTGATAAGAATAATTTATATGTACTTAAAATAGCATGATACAGAATAGGCAAATAGTGGGGAATGTGTCCTTTTTCAAAAGTAATTCAGAAGGGTTTGTATAGAAGTGAAAACTTTCTGTGAAGGCATACTGCAGTAAATGTGTAGCCATTGTGTGGTAATTCAATAAGAAATGTGAACAAATGAGCCGTTTTTTCATTTCCCAAAGGCTAATAGTAAGAATAATCATGCCGAGATTTAAATAGTCAGGGAGCAAACTCTACTCATTACTACTGAAATTACTACACAGATCACTACTAGTTTGCTACACATCTCAATAGCAATCAAGTAGTGGAACCAGTAGGTTTTGTGTCGATTTTGTATGGTAGTGAGAGTAGCGTAAAGAATTGTGTTCTGTGTCATCAGCTGGTCTTACAATTTTTTTTGTCAGTGACACAAACAGCATTGAACGCTATCTTGTTTTCTTGTGTGGTACAAGCACTTTTCACTGGATTGTATTTGTGTTTACAAAGGTGTTCTGTGTGGTTGCCAGATATATCCTTGAAATAAAGTAACTGCAGAGAAACATTCAAACTCTACCCCCTTTGCTCATAGCTTATTGACCAAATAATATTCTCTTCTGTAAGTCATTTGTGTATGTTGGGGCTCTGGGTTTATGTCTACTTGGCAGTGTGAGAAAACCACATGAATGTTGGACCTCTGCATTGCGTGTGAACAATGTAGGGCTAATAAGAATGCATGTTTGCAGCTGTGTGTATGTGCACACTGGGCACTGCGAGTAAAAATCTGAAACAGAGGAGCTCTGCAGCTCAAACAGGCTGAGTAGTGAGCTCTACCATCTTTTCATGTGAACATCATACAGTGAATAGATTCAGAGTTCTGTACCGGGAACCGACGGGAACAGGTTGGACCGTATCTGTCACATATTTCAATATACAAAGAATTGGTCAAATTGTCCAAACACAAGCAGTCTGGCGGTCAGACAGGTTGGAAGACTTATTTAGAAAAAAAAGAAGTGAACAGTGAAATTATTACTCAAGCTGTTTGGCATTTCCACATGCAGAGTATATAGCAGAAATATATGAAAATTCAATATACAACAATTTATAGCTGGATGAAATAACATTGGAGACCACTACTGGTGACCTACATAATGTATTTAAGCTACAGTACACCTCTCGCTGCCAGTACTCTCCACCAGTAATAAAAGTCGTTTTGGGAGTAATTGACAATCGACTTATTCTGGCATTTATGTATGAGGATGTGTTGGTCACCTGGAATTACTTTTTCCACAGTACCGGAATCAACTTGAGAGAAAACCAAACACCATTAATCTGCGTTTGAGTCTGAGTCAACGCATGCAACAGGGCTACAACTGTTAAATAACTTTACACTCTTTTGACAAAACCAGTAATTATAACTTGCAGGAATCAAAGTCATTTTAACTGTACCGTATATTTAGAACATTTTGCCCCTTTACTTTGACAGACTGCCTTTTCCAATGGGAAAGTGAAGCTGCTGTCTACACTGTCTTCACAACCAGCAAGATTCCTTTAAAAATCACTCATTTTACCTCACAGAATGCAGAAAACACTGGTCTACCACTGCCGTGATCTGCCCACATGTTAATCAGTACACATAACAATTCAAATGCAGTATAAAGATTAGCCCAACTAAAAGAGTAGCTGTGTATATGTAGGCTATAAGCTATTGCCAACATGAGCTCTGAGTGTGTGTTATGATCTATGGAATATTTGAGTTTGTACACTGACAGATGGGATGTTAAATTATCATATATATATATATATATAGAAAGACACAAAGTATATTGAAAGTAAATTGATGGAAAATAGAGACCAAAGGACTAGATGCCTTAATTTGAACCTTGCCACCAAACTATGACCATCTGTCGAAGTAGACTACTGTTTTTTCTGTCTTCACACTCTCGTTTTTGTTCTCTAAAGGGAACACCGCCCCACAGACCCCTGCCAGGCTGTTGATGGAAAATGTTTTTAGTGTGCTGCCTGTTTGAAAGTTATGACTGTCCAACTCTGCTGCAGAATCAAATATTGTCACCGGAGTGTCCTTCTGTGAGAGCCTTGTTACAGCTGTGTCATATACCATGCAGGTTTGCTTTACAGTGACTGATGAATGAACCTGTCCAATAAAATGACAGACTGACAGTTAGAACTGTTCCACTCAGAGCATTATGTAAAATTCAGCCAGCCTTCAGTAAAAACAGTGCCTGTGTGGGGTCTTACAGCATAGAATGCTTCCGCTGCTTTAGCTGTTATTGGTGATTGATGTCTGAGACAAAGAAAATAGGCAGATGTACCTTTTTGCTGTAAATCACTGGTTGCATCTTTGGGTTTAACATTCATCTCCTACAACAGTTGGGTCCATTATAAGGTCTCCAAAAAATATATATATATATACTTTTTTTCTGACCCCCCCACCTTTCTTCTGGCACCACTCATAGGTCAAAGTAACCTCCAACGTACATATTCATACACATCATACACATATCTATTGAGCACATTCAGGGAATGAATTCTTTGAACTTTCAGTAAGCTAAAAAATGCCAACGTCATACAAATTATCTATAGGGAGATTCAACGGACATATACTACTAAGATAATTGTGGAGCAGTCTGCATGTTTGTGTGCCACCATTTCTCTAATCAACATTCCTCAAATCCCCTCCAAATTTGCGCCAAAAATCCTGTGTAAATCCTTTATAAATTTTTGATTTTATCAAAAGGTCCAATGCACACATTGATTAAAAAAAAATCAATTTTCTGGCAATTTTTTAATGTAACAAGCTTTAAAGGGCTAATTACCCTCTAACTAAGTCCAATACAGATCTAATAAAGAGTTAATACTGTCAAATAAATAAGTACTATTTCTAGTTTTTGTCTACAATGTACGGCTTATAATATTTTATTAGCGTACCATTATCTGTATGGTGTCTAATTAGGGTTTAGTTGTGTTTGTTTACTATTTAATAAAGTGCATATTACTTCAAGTCTTTGTCTAATTTGATACTAAGTACAACTTGTTCCTTCTAATTAGTGTATTGTAAAACAAAGCGTGCATAGCCACTGCATGTTTCATATCACTTAATTTCCACAAATCTGTATCCCAGAATCTTAGCGTGGATTTACATATTATGAACATTTATTGTCCATTTGGAGAAGAACCTTGTACAAACTTGTTGCTTTTCTATGGTACCGCCTTTCCAAAAACATCTGCAACCCAACAGACCAACTGCACCACTGTGTCCTCTTTGAAACAAAGCTGCTGCTGGAGAATCATATAATCTCATCATTATCTGTGTTTGTTAGACACAAATGTCTTTTGATTAAATAAGGCTGAGGAATTCAATTAGTGTTTGACTGAAAGAGATACACTGTTGTTTAATTAAAGGAAGTGATTTTATTTGCCAGCTTTTATTTATCTGTTCACTTTATTAGCCTTCTCCTTACTAATACTTGTCCACAGTCTGACCTGTTAAACATCTTGGTGTTTAAAATCTAGTATCAATTTGCCCCTCATATTGATTATTGGATGGTAATTTTAATTGGGATTATAAATAGGGTTTATAGTTACTGGTTTATAGTTACATTGCCATATATGCATGTGAATTCCTGAAGCATATGTAGAAGTGTTAATGGGATAGTGTTGGAGTTTCACAGGAAAACAGTGTTGCAGAATCTCCCAAACAATGGAAGTGAATGGTGACAACTGGAAAGACATAACAAAATGTCTCCATATTGCTCGTCTGGCATAATCCAATTTTCTTGACATGCCATTTGCACACCATCACACTATACACTTTCCCAGTTCAGACAGGGTGCACGCACACATGCACAACTTAGCATGTGGTTTTTAGGAGTGTTGAATTGCACCAGACAAGCAGTATGGAGGCACGTTATGTTTTTACTCTGTTTTTTTTTTTTCTATGGTTGAAAACTAGTCACCATTTATTTCCATTTATTTCCTGACCCTCAATCAACATGAGGGTAAGTAGATCATGACTGAATTATCATTTTCGGGTGAACTAGCCCTAACTATTTTATCTCAACCCAAACAGTTTTTGTTGATATGTGAGTAGCTGGTGTATCATGACATGTGCTGCAATACTGAAACATCAGTGAATAGTTATTGAAAGCATGACTTTAATTGCAATGTAATATATAATGGATTACCCTCTGTAATTAAGTTCCTCACTAGTGAATGCACTGGGCTGTAACACTGCTTAATAAGTCATCCCCAAATATAAAAAATGCAGGAATGAACGAATGAATGAACGAATGAATGAATGAATGAATGAATGAATGAATGAATATACAATCACTTGACAACATTTGAGCTGAACATTTGGGAGCCATGAGGGTTTTTTTTTTCTGACTGGTCTCTGGACAAGAAGGTCCTTTGACTGCAGTCCTACCTGCTCACTTACTGCCAGCTGCTCTGCATGAGAGCACAAGCTAAATGCCTAAATTGTAAATTGCGGTTGGTAAGCTAATGAGCTGCATTATGTCTGCTGTGATTAGATGTTATTTGCTCCCAGTATGCCTTGCCCTGCAGAATAGAACATTGGTACTTAGACCGTTGCCAGGAAGTGAAGTCTGCCAGTGCTTATGTATGATTCTGAGTGTGTGTGTGTGTGTGTGTGTGTTTGTATGGGACAGTGTTTCAGTGAGTCTCTCTGTGCCTCAAATGCTAATTTCAGCCCAGTAATTGTGTTCCCATTAAAGTGCTGCCATCAATTCTTCCAGGACATACTGCTAATTTAGCCGGCACCCATTGCCCTCCAATCACCGTGCACGCACACACACACACACACACACACACACACAC
The DNA here is from genome assembly GCF_056507025.1 of Lutjanus erythropterus. Taxonomy (NCBI): domain Eukaryota; kingdom Metazoa; phylum Chordata; class Actinopteri; order Lutjaniformes; family Lutjanidae; genus Lutjanus; species Lutjanus erythropterus. The sequence goes on along the minus strand of NC_139329.1, from coordinate 618,000 downwards.
ACACACACACACACACACACATACACACACACACACAGATGTCACTTCACTGGCACCGCGTCCTCCATTGGAGACTTAAAAGTTAGTGAAGCTGAAAAGACACACACACACACACACACACACACACACACACACACACAGGTTGACTGCTGGGTTATCTTTGTATTTAACCACATAGGTCACCTCACAGTCTGTCCTTCTTCCTCTCGGTTGGTCTCTCTATCCTATCGCTCCCTCCAAACCAGCACTGACACAATATTTGGAACAGAATGGTCACCACTGTGCTGCATCATAACTCCAAGTCAGTCTTAAGTGTCAGTGACACTGAACTGTGCTGAGAGGGTAATTTTGTGAAAAATTATCATATAATGGTTGTCTTGTGAATGTATACAAACCCATCAGTCCAGTTGCACAGTTTGACAAAGTAGATTGATAGATTTACACAATTGCTGAAACACTAAACCTCATTCTCTGAACCAAATGCTCAGATCCCTAAACTCTTTTATCAAATCATTCACTCTTTTGGCAAAACTGAAAACAAATTTTAACTTGCAAAGACACATTTTGCATTGTGATGCACACAGGTGACACAAGCTGAGCATAGCTATAGCACAACTTTACATCATTTACACAGTGACTCGAAATTGTTCACACTTGTGTCTAATGATGTGAATTACAGCTTTTCACGATTTCTTACCCACTAAAATTCATTCATTCATTCATTTTCGGTAGCCGCTTATTCCATAAGGGTCGCGGGCTGCTGGAGCCTATCCCAGCTGACATTGAGCAAGAGGCAGGGTTAACCCTGGACAAGTCACCAGTTCATCGCAGGGCTAACACGTAGACAGACAACCACTCACCTATGGGCAATTTAGAGTCACCAATTAACCTGGCATGCATGTCTTTGGACTGTGGGAGGAAGCCAGAGAGAACCCACACAGACACGGGGAGAACATGTAAATTCTGCACAGAAAGGCCCTGCCCCAGCAAGCCGGGGGATCGAACTGTGAGGCGGCAGTGCTAACCACTGCACCACCGTGCCACCCCCACACTAAAATTGGAACTTGAAATGCAGTCACTGATATCCAGTGGTGAACTGTGACTATTAGAGCTGGGACTTTAGTTCGGCCAGAGCTCAGCCAGACAGCAGCAAAATCGAAAAAGTCTGGACTGCTTCGATATGAGCAAGATATCTCTGTCCTTTAGGGACGCCTAAGGGGATTATTTTTGGTCCCACACTGTAAATCAAAATGTGATTGGTTAATTCCTGATCTGTCACTTTCTAAACAAACACACAGGCTGTGTCCTTCTGTCCCAGTGATGAAGTCCTAACCAGTGAGTGAGCCAACTCTAACCTTTCTCTGCCTAGAGACAACAACAAAAAATAACTTTATTTAGCTGTTTTCAAGACAGGAAAAAGTAAAGTGTTCTGCTACTTGTGTATGTGTGGAATTGTGTGTAGTGTTTTGACAATTTAAACCCTGTTTTCAAAATTGTGCTTAAGCAACTGTAAACAACTGTAAATATAACATTTGAAATACTGATATGTTATGCCATCTCTTGAGGCCTAGACAGCCCTCGGGTTTGAATGAATCTGTTGTCTGTACTGTACTGTTTTACTTGAAGTGCTTATAAGTATACAATGTTTAGCTCAGCTGTGAATATGCATTTATATATATATATATATATATGAAACCATAATTTAATTTTGCCAGAAGAGTCAAAGGTTTTGTGAATGTAGCTTGAAGATCTAGTTTTGTGTTTACAGTTTTGATAAAAGGGTGGAAGATTTCAAGAAATGTGTTAGCAATTCTGAAAAACTGTAACTCGAGAAGTACACTGCTGATATATCACGAGCCTTCAGCACTTCAACATGTGTGATACCAGTCAGGTAGTTTGGCTGGTTATCACCAATGACAGACTGTTCAGGTACCCCAGTGCTTTTCAACCTACTGTACTCACACACACTGACTGGGCCATCCTGAAGAAACACAACACATAACAACAAATGTAACAAAAACATTTAATCAGTAAGCCTTTGTGAAACTAGCATCAGTAACAAATATGAGCAAAGATACAAATGCAACAAAACATTTGGGTCATTGTTCCAAGTTTTCCTTTTAACTGGATCACCATCATCTCTACGTCTTCTTGAAACCTGAGCAGGTTCAATCCACATAGGAAGGCCATGGGATAGAGTTGAAAGTTGTGTGGAGTTTAGAGTATGTTATTATGTCTCTGCTGACAACAAGGGTGGAGGCGTTGTGTTTTCTGGTTGTCATTACATTTGTAAGCCCTATTGTGAACACAATATCTCAACAATGCCTTGATGGAATTTCTTCAAACTTCTTACTGATTTGAATTTGAAGATCAAAGGTCACTGTGACCTCACAAAACATGTTTTTGGCCATAACTCAAGAATTCATATGCTAATTATGACAAAATTTCATACAAATATCTATTAGGATAAAATAATGAGGTGATGACAATTTAGCAAAAGGTCAAAGGTCAGCTTCACTGTAACATCATAATATTCATAATGCCCAGATGTCCTTCTCGGTAAAAATAGTCTCTAAATAAAGACATTGTAAATTATTCACTGGTATCATACATGTATGGTGATAACTTCAAATTTGCAAAAGTAAATAAATAACTTAATAAGATAATGTTGTTAAATTTATCAAGTTTATTAATCAAGTTTATTAAATTCCTTCAAGTTCAATGAGTCTGAACAGACATGGATGTAAACTGCAACATGAGTGGTCTGTGGAAACATACAACCATGAGGCAGTAAATCTAGTGACAACAGACAGCAAAAATATTTTTAACTTTAATAATTAACACACCCACATGTATATATTTTTTCTACACTCTCTGTGGTGTTTTGGTCAAGGACTCTCAAATGTTCATGGACTGATCAGTCAGCTGCTGAGAAGCACTGCTTTGAGAAGACATCAAATACAGACATGGATTATGAGAAGGGTTTTGTGATTGCATTAGTCTATGTACTGCTGCTTCACAATTCATGTGTTTCTGGATGTACCGAACAAGTAAAGTTCCAAATGTGTGAGTGGATTATCAGTGACTGTAAACACTAAAAGGGCACTAAGCGAACACAGACCTTTGACAGTGACAAATGCCCTGTAATGTAATGTTAAAGGAAGTGAAAAATAATTAGTGAATCCGCTCGGTGTTTTGGTGTACCCCAAAATGTAATGGGCCCGTGCTCCACCCTTCCACAGAGTTTCATGAAAATTGGGCTTGCAGTTTTTCTGTAAGCCTGCTGGCAGTCAGACAAACAAATAGCACCAAAAACATAACCCCCTTGGCAGAAATATTGAAGGGATAGTTAACCCAAAAATAAAAATTCAGTTATTTTCTTCTTACCCTCATGCTGATTGAGGGTTAGGTTTCTGCTGGAGTTTCACAGGAAAACAGCGCTGCAGAATCTCCCAAACAATTGAAGTGAATAGTGACCTTTTTTGAAAAAAAAAAAAAAAAAGCATCCATACTGCTACTACTAAACTAATTCTGTCTGAATGATGGTGAGCAGATAATGACAGAATTTCCATTTTTGGGTGAACTATCCCTTTAAAGGCAACTAAATGATTCTTAGGATGGATTAAGTGTCCTAACAAGTTCCAAGGGTCTACAAGATGATTTTCATATTGTACTAAAATGAAGTGAAATCCAATGTCTGCCTGAAGGAAGGACATCATCATCAAAGGAGGTGTATGTTTTTAAAAATGGCCAGCAGTTATGTTCAACATACACAATCTGGAGTTAATGGACTAACGGATGAAGAACCAGCAGTATGGCCCTCTAAAACAACAAATGTCAAGCTACATCACACTGACTGATGTCAGGCCTGTTTTCTTTGATCTGAGATATTTCTTGTAACTTCCTTCTCAGAGCCCACGGGCCAGATGCTATGATCCTGGTGGATGGACAGCCTCTGCAAACCAATGGGGAGCTGGGTCTGTCCCAGATGCTTCACATAGCCAGTCAGATTGCAGCTGGGATGATCTACTTGGCGTCTCAACACTTTGTGCACCGTGATCTGGCAACCAGGAACTGCTTGGTGGGAAATGGCCTTCTGGTGAAAATAGGAGACTTTGGCATGTCCAGAGATATTTACAGCACAGACTACTATAGGGTAAGAACATGTCTGTTTAATGCACAACTAACCTTTTTTTCCTCTTCATTTATTTACCTAAAACGGAACATAATATATGATAAAAAAAATGCATGTCTCATATATACAAGAATCTATATGTCCTGTCATGTGTTCAGAAATGTACTTCACTGTACATCCTATAATTTAAAAAAACACATTTGGTATATTTTATGGCCATGACCAAAATAATGCAGCATGACTAAAATTCCTGATGCTTCAACAGTGCATGTGCCTTTTGTTAGGGGTACTGGAGAATTACAAGTCTTCATCCAATCCTACTTTGGAGGTTTTCATTGTCTACTTCCACACTATCTGGTTTTGTTCTCAGAGTGGCAGTGGTGGACAGAAAGAGGATGATAACTTATTGCATTCTAGTTTGCAGCTGCAGGACAGGAGATTGACCATACCACCATTCACTTTATATTTTCTCTAAATTATTTAGCCTGTAGCTGCTTTTCATACAGATTTGTAATGTTTTAATGACTCCTGGACCCCAGACAAGATGTTGAATGTCTCATGTAGGTCCCACGTGGAGGAAATGGCTGTGCATTTCCTGCCTATGTAGAAGAGGTTTGTCTTCATAGATGATGGCAGCAGTGGCTCAGAGGGATTTTCAGAAGACTCTCTCAGTACTATAATTGGCATAGTGGGAAATCATTTCTATTTGGCAGTAAATGTCAATGACTCCATTGAGTCCTATTTTTAATGGCCGTGGATCCAAGTCTCAGAAGGGCTGCTAGTGGACCACAGCAGAAAAGGCTGACTGACTTTTTAAACATTTTAACCCTTATCAGCAGTGAACTGGTTCAGTATTACATGCAGAGTTAGACATTATTTCTTATTTCTTTTGGCTCATGTGTGCTTACCACCAGCTTAATGCAGCATAATGTTGAGTTAGATTGAATTTGTTGTATATTTACTGTGTCAGCGTCAGCTCAGAGTCTAAAAGATAGAATGGATAAAAAGTAAAGTTGGCTGAGACAGAAAGTCAAACCAACACAGAAAGCATTATTTACAATTGTATTATTTTGAACAATCCCATGAAAATTCCAAAACCAAAACTTTACTATATAACAGGGGTCCCTGACTGGCGGACCGCAGTCCGAGTCCGGACCCACACGCTGTCCTATACGGACACGGACCTATAACCAATAAATTATTAAGAGATTTTAAATTTTGACGGGACGCTTCTATTTTAACTGGCGCAACTTTTCTAGTCTTTGCGGTGCTGGTTTAGCTGATCAGGAAACACACAGACCAACTGCAGAGAAGCTGCGTGTGGAGGAGACTGTTGTTAATGACAATTACAACAGTCAAAACTAACGTGATGGTTAATGACATCGACACCAACCAGATGCACTTATGAAATTAAACAACTGTATAAGGAGGCCTATACGTAAAACAGGAGAGTCTGTGTTTCTCTGTGAGAAACTTTCAGATCTTCTCACAGCAGAGTGAACAGGTGAGGGAGGAGTAGGGGTGTCATGGTATGAAATTTTAACCTCACGGTTATTGTGACCAAAATTATCACGGTTTTTGGTATTATCGTGGTATTTTTTAAAAAGTGTGTTGAATACATGACTGTTCATACTCAGATTCTTTACTTAGGTATTTTTACATTGTGGTATTAGTGTTTTTACTTAATTACAATTTAAATATTTTGCATGTTATTGTAGGACTATCAATTCTTTCTGAGCAGCAGTGGCTTATTGATGTGTTTTTATTAGTTTTTGCAAATAAATGGAGCTCTATGGCACTAGGAAATAGATATATCATGCACTAGTGAGAAGTGATTCAGTACGAATAAACATGCCCACACCTCCACACAGCCCAACAGAGCTTTTGGTTGCAGCCAAGACAAAGTCTGTGTGTGTGTGTGTGTGTGTGTGTGTGTGTGTCAGAGAGAGAGAGAGAGAGTATGTGTGTGTGTGTGTGTTTTGTTTCAAACAGACACACAGACGACTATGAAAGATATCAGAGGAATGAAATGAAGACAGTGAAGCAACAGCAAAATAAGAGAATACAGGCAGAAGACTGGATCTCTGCAGACAGTGACACCCACAACCGACAATTTTATTATTTTTAATTCTGGCGACTTTGGGGCAACAGAAACAAGGGCTAGTCAGCCAAACAGTGAGCTGAATTCACTATAAAGCTGTGTAAAGCTTTATATAATACGATGAGTGCTCCCTTTCACACTGTCGTTTCATACATTATTACACATTATTACACATACATCACAGCTGACTTAAGTTCATCCTGGTGTGGGTTAAAATTACTACTACTTTGTTAAATGGGGGACCTTCATTGCCATAGTTCCAATAATAAGCACTTTAATTTAATCTAAAGTTATGGAAAGATCATGGTCATGGGGAATGAAAACCAACACTGACTGTCATTTGGAGGAAACAAAAGTTGAAGTTGTTGAGATGACACATCCATTGTCAAGATGAGAAATGTTACATGACTTATTTTCCTCTTTTCTATTTTTTTTTTTTGTTTTGTTTTTTTTAAGAGCATCTTTTGGCATGAAAACTAAAAACTTCATTTCCAGTGACTGTACAGGCACAGACTGTCTGAGAGGACAAAATGACTGTCTGATTAACATGCATCCACTGTCTCCAAACCAGGCTCAGTTAGCCTAACTGACAGAGCCTATCATCTTCCTATAGTGATTCTTCACCCAGTGCAGATGCCTACAGTCAGACAGAACGCGGGGAACAGCTCACACTGAGCAGACTGCACTTCAGCTGTATGTCTGAATTGTAGCAGTCATCCAGGACTTCAGGGTTAGATTCCATACCTCTACTTACTACTGAAACTGTGAAAAATGTCCTTCACAATGTCCCAGAGCCCAAAGTGACCTGTTTCTTGTTTGCTTCAACTAATATTTTTTCCTTTGTCAGGAGTGTTGTAGATTTGTATCTTTTGCCCATACATCAAAAGGAGAAAGTGCACAGGAGTCCAATATGTCTTGAAACTGGTTTATTGAAACTTGGCCAAGGAGAATAAAAGACTAATCAGTACACACTTTGTCCTGATGCTCCCTTCCATCTGGAGTTTCAGTCATCCAGGATAGTCTTTAAACCTTGACAGATAATGCCATAAATAATCAATGTCCAGTTTTGATCAGACCCAACACATCTACAGCATATAGAATCAGTCTGTTGCTCTGCACATCCAAACCAAGGAAAGTATAAATGTACAAGGTTTGAGGCCACAGCTCAGCACTCTTTCCTCCCATTCCTTGGGGTCAGTGATATCCAATCCGTGATTACAGTTAAAGAGACAAGGCAAACACATCTCTGACCTTAGCTGCTATAGCATCAGGGACTACCTCTTGTTTTTATTAAATGGAACAGGCAGCTGCATCTACTGTCTAGAAGAGAGACAGTGTGTCTGTAAAGATTTCCCAGTGATCTCAAGGCTTAGTTTACTAATTTGGAAAATTCCCTAATAAACAGAAAGTCAAAATTTGTTGAGCTTTTAATAATTTAAGGATATATGTGGGTGATGTAGCCTGCACTGCACTTTTGCTATACTTGGTACCTCCGGTCATAAGTACAAAAGATGAGCAACTATGTAAGAAAACATCTGGTTCTTTTATGAAACATCAAAAGTACAAGCCTGTGGACATAAAAAACATAGAGTAAAAAATTAACTATAATTCCCAGAGTGCCAAAACTTCTGTTAAGTGCACAACGGGTGAGAGATAAAGATTTAGAAACTGAACTGAAAAAAAAGAGTAAATAAATAAAAAACACAGTTCCAGAAGCAACCAGTCATCTCACTGAGCACTTTGTTTACAGTGAGTGTCCCAGTAAGCCATGACAGTGAGTTAGCATGCACAAAAACAGAGCCTGACCACTGGTGCACCTCAACAGGATGCAGCCATCATTAATGTTCGTAATTACACTGGTGCTTTTACTCCTTTCACATGCTGAAATGTATACATGAAAAATGTGTATGGGAGAGCACCTGATGGACTGGTAGAAGCTGTGTATTGAGCTATATTATAGTTAGGAATGTGGTGAGCATATGGATTGTAACCAGACATTACCCTCACCATGAGGTCAAGCAAATGAGTGAGCCGATGAGTCCAAGACAGGTGGAAGAAGAGGTGATGGGGAATCAGACAGTACAGGGAAAAGAAGGATGGGAGAGGAGGAGTTGAGGAGGACCATTTGTCAGCAGCACACTGGAGGTCATTCATTGTGAGTCTTGATTAGGAAGCCCATATTTAACTAAATTAGGCAAGCTGCTGTATGGTTTCAAAGCAGTCAGAGAGCAGAATAGTGCAAATGAATAATGATTCACTCACTGTCCAATCTATCCACCGAAGACATTCTGGGTTGTCACTATTAGTCATGTGTGATTAAAGGAAAAATCCACCCAGTGACAAAATTCCACACAAAGTGACTGGCTCTCTATGTGTTATAACTCAGTTACAGTAACATTTGCCAACTTGATATGTCACAGGGTGCGTGTGCCATTGATTTGTAGCTACTAGCCCAGGGGTCTGCAACCTTTACTCTCAAAAGAGCTATTGAAGCCAGAACTGTTAAATTCTCTCTTTTCTCTGAGGACTTTTTTTTTATTTGGTGTCCATAGCAAGCTTATGGAGACTCAAGAATACACCATCAAAATGACAAGGTTTTATGGTGTACAGCTTACATGTTTTTAGAATGTAAGAATCAATTTACACTATAAAAAGATTGTTTTTAAGGCACGGTGCTGCAAGAGTTTATTGAGATCTGAGCCCAACTTAAACTCTGGAGCTTTGAAATAAATTTTAAAAAGTTTTGCTGACCTACAATCTTTAGATAAGATAATTTACTTTTTTCTTTAAATAAACTTGAATCTTTGACTTTTATAAACTTAAAAATTGTTCACAATGAGCTGTGAACCTCATTTTTAAATACAACTTTTTTAAATACAGCTTTTTGGATTTCTAAAACTCAAAGATTTAAGTTTATCCAAAGAGGAAAATTACCTCAAAACTCAAGAATCTGAGTTTGGTTTTCTCAGCTTTTTCTTTTATACAGTGCAGACCTAAACAATGATAAATGAAAATTAAAATATAACAAAAAATAACTGTCATTTATTTCCTTTTAATGTTTTGTGTATAGGCACAGGGAGCCACTGGAGAGCAGCTAAAGAGCCGCATGTGTTTCTGGGGCTGTAGGTTGCAGATACCCGTACTAGCCATCACATGAATCAAACATATTTTAGCAAAGATAAATATACCTGTTTGTAAAAAAAACAATAATAATAACTCCTTGTGCAATCATGTGACCGAGGTATTGTACTCTGTCACAGCATGGCATCTGGACTACTTAAAATAAATCACTAATGGCTAATTGTCACTGTTGCTCATCTAGGACACTGTGACTATACTATGTATATGCACTGACCATATGCACACACCTGGCACACAGTCTGCAGCATGATTGGTTTTTGCTGCATTAACTTCAGAGTATCGGATCAAAACATGCTATAGGTCAACTGATCGATCAGATCACTGATAAAACAGTTTAAAAAGTCATCAGTCCTACAGGATCTTGACAGAAGTCCTCCTCAAGTGCCGAGTGTGGGCCACACATCCGTGGTATACATTCCTTCAGGAGAATCTTCTACTTTCTCTCTCTATATGTCTCCTGACTGTGGTCTTTTACAATTAATATGCATTGGCTGATATGTTCTGCAGGAAGTATAAAGTTATGTAGATGGTGTTCTTTTTAAAACAACACAACAAATAACATTTGTGATCCCTACAATATCTACATCTGGAACATGATTTCATTGTCAAAGCTCGGTTAAGATCAGAGAAACATTGTGGTTTTTGTTACATTTTAGCCAAAGTCAATGTGAAGCACAAGTTCAGGAGCCCAGCCTCTGGAAAACCAGGGGTCAAATCTGGGGATTGACTAAGGCTCTGTCTAAGTGCAGAGACAGAATTAGGTATAGGATTTTCTTAATAGATTTATAAAGCTCTACTTACCTGCCTGCTCCACCACATCATACAAAGGTGTAATGGGGAAAATCCTACTGTTTCTGTACAGCCACTGTAATTCAATTCAGTGATCATCAAGTTTTTAGTTCTTACTGTGTACATGCAGCAATTACACTTGAGCAAAGACATATATATTGGATTTTATTTACCCCAGGTTTTGCCTCTGAGGCTACATACAGGTATCCATTGTGATCCACTGTGGTTCAAAAGAGACATAGGGAATCATTTTGTGACTTCAAATTAAGATACTCTGTTCCAGGCCTACCCTTCACCACAGAAACTGCAGGCAAAAGTGCAGAAGGTGAGGCTATTTCACCTAACACTGCTGCTGACCTGGCAGTTCTGAGTAAGTGCAAAAGAGAACAGTGCAGTAAAGGAGATCCATGCTCAGTCTCTCTGTCAGCTAAGGGGTTTATGGCCTGAAAAACATTGAAGACCCCTGGTTTAATCAGTGTAATCAGCAGTGTGAGAAGACTGCAGACAGGGCTGAAGGCAGTAGAAGACAGCTGTTTGTAGTAAAGATGCAAATACAACATTTATCTATTATAATGAATGAGGTCTCTATGAATGAAATGTGAACAGTGAAGCAAAGGAGGATAGGCTACTTTTAATAGTCCATGCTGCTTTTGTTGATGTAAAAAATGTTGATGAACATACTTTTCCAATTATTGATGTAGTGAAGAGAACAGAAACTGCTCTATGACAGCAAAAGTACAGATAGGAAGCTTTGCTATTATCATAACCGGTGTAACTACAAGATTGGATTAACCTTCCTCTAGTGTTAGGGTCGCCAGGGGCGCCAGCAGAAATCTTGGGCCCCTGAAAGATTAGATAGATAATACTATTAAAATAATATTGATAGCCCTCAAAGGGCCCCCTGTCAGGCCCTGGCCCTTAGAATCGTCCTAACTTTTCCCCCCCTGGCAGCGCCCCTGAGGGTCAGCACCGACCCGTTTTTGATTTTAAATGCATAAAAGTACTACATAAATTTGTTTATTGCATCAAGACTTTTTGACTTTGTCAGGAACTTCTATTTAAACAAAATAAAATAAAGAAAATAAAAATAAATTTTACTAAATTATAAAATGCTCTGGGGCGGCACAGTGGTACAGTGGTTAGCACTGCCGCCTCACAGCAAGAAGGTCCTGAGTTCGAATGAGTGGCTGGATCAGGGCCTTTCTGTGTGGAGTTTGTATGTTCTTCCCATGTCTGCGTGGGTTCTCTCCGGGTTCTCCGGCTTCCTCCCACAGTCCAAAGACATGCATGCTAGGTTAATTGGTGACTCTAAATTGCCCGTAGGTGTGAATGTGAGTGTGAGTGGTTGTCTGTCTCTGTGTCAGTCCTGTGATGAACTGGTGACTTGTCCAGGGTGAACCCTGCCTCTCACCCAATGTCAGCTGGGATAGGCTCCAGCCACGACCCTTTGGGGTCACAGAAAATGAATGGATGGACACTAGTTCTGCTTTTCATTTTGTATTTGTATTAAGTTCTACTTTTGAAAAGAAAAAGACTTGTTTTTTGCCTTTTTCTTGAAGTAAATATATATGGGTGAAAACTGACCCATAACATCATAGATGTTACTATAATCAATAATATTAAAATTAAAAAACATTTAAGAGATGTGTTCTAATACCCCTCAGTAACAGTCAGGTAACATAACAACCTTTTATTTTTTTATATAACTCTCTTGAGGTTCATTTGACAGTTTTTTTATATTGAAAATGAGGGGTATGCTGTCAAAAGACAGGGGGCCACAATAAAAATATTAAAACCAATCTTTTCATGGATAAGGAAGCCTAACAAGGTAACCAAGAGGTAAGAAACAAATTGGATGATAAATAATTGTTTTTAGGGTATTTTATGGCTGATTTTAGACATGGGTCAAAACTGACCCGTTAACATAAGAGATAGTAACAGAAAGCTAACACAAGAGGAAGGTTAAATAAATATTTGACATATTAGAATACAGTAACTGAAGTTACGGTGGTTTACTTTTGTTTCTCTATGGCATTTTGCAGTTACTGTAATTTCGACCCCCTATTTTCTCAAAAACACAAACATTTGAGAGGAGACATTGTCACAAAAATGATTATAACTAATTTTTGGCAAAAAAAAAAGTTTTCCTTTGTAGAGCAGAGCAGAATACATGAAAAATTATGCCAGAGTCAGCTGAGAGTTGTTTTCTGACAAGTAACAACCAAAAAATGTTGTTGTGAAAATGTGCATTTGTACACCATCAGTGTCAAAAGCACACATTTCCCCCAAATAACAAATTTAATATTGTATTATTTTATTATTTTTAAAAATGGAATTCTTATTTTTTATCTTCAAAAGGTCCCCTTTATAATCAAGGTAATTTTATTTTTGACCCTGTACAGTAAAAGCTTTCAAGCACTGTGGAGCCAATAAAGTTAAATTGTTAAAAATTAAAAATCCTAGTTCATCTCAAATTGTAAACCTTAAAAATCTATGGCAATCTATGAGCTAGTGTTCACTTGTAAGCTGCTTATATTGTCTCCAAAAAGCCTCATGTGTAAGGTATACATCATACACAGCTTCATGTTCACCTTTAACACTCCTTTTGTGTGTGTGTGTGTGTGTTCAGGTGGGAGGTCACACCATGCTGCCTATCCGCTGGATGCCCCCAGAGAGCATCATGTACAGGAAGTTCACCACAGAGAGTGACGTGTGGAGCTTCGGCGTCATTCTGTGGGAGATTTTTACTTACGGCAAACAGCCGTGGTTCCAGCTCGCTAATAATGAGGTACACTGTTACTACATGTATGACTTTTATCACCACCAGGCCACAGTGACTAGAACAAAGGAGAATTCCAATGTATAAAAATCTAGATTTTATTTTTGTGGGGTTGGCCATCAAGTGTTGGGTAAGCGCTTTGAGGGGCCAGATGGGTCCCCTTTGGGGGGTTGACCACTACAAAATTCCATTCAGAGAACATCTGTTGGATTTCAGCTTTTTACTGCATAGCTGTGTCTTGTTACTTCTTCACAGTGATACAGGACAAGCCAGTTAGCTTATCACAATTTAAGAACAGGCTAATTACTGAAATGAGTTTTTACTGACATCACAGCACTACAATAAATACACAACTGACAAGTCAGAGCTATATCAGACAGAATCAAGTTATTGTGCTGCTTGAAACTGACAGCACATCATTAGTGACTTCTGCACTGTAATGAAACAAATATTTTCAAAATAAAATGTCAAAATCAAAGTCTCTGGACAAAAACGTCTGAATGTGAAAAAATCACACAGAAAAAAACTCAACATAAAATATTTTTTAATGGTAGGGGAAACACTGTCATCATTCATATCAGTCACAGTAACATTAACCTGTGTGATGGTCTTGACTCATCAGCATGGTTGCAGCTACCATAGTCAAACCACATCATGTCCTTGAAGAGGAGTGTCCTTTCTTTTTTTCTGATACTTTTTAGGCTAAATATTTTAAAATTTGGCTTTTATATCACATGTTTTAAATACTTCATCTTCAACAAGATTTAACATAAATCAATAAAATACACATATACAAAATACACACTTCATTATTTCTTCAACTGTGGCTTCATCCCTGCCCATCAGATCTCTTTTGACTGATGCCAAATGTTCCCAGATTTCAGCTATTAGCTTGGTGAATATAGTGTTGCCTAAATGACAAAACTGTGGCAATAAAGCCCAAGTTGTAATAAACAGGAATGACCCTTTAAGGTTGATTCATCCTTCATGACAGAGCTTCCTGATGTGTAACTAACAAAAGAAGTAACAAGAGATGAGTTACCACTGGAGAACAGACTGTTTTCTGTTCAGTTTTTTTTTCATTTTCAAGAGCTCCTTAAAGGTTCCTGGACATACATGTGAAACAGATTGAGCAACTAGGCCTCTGCATTCTTTTAAAAATGTTCAGATATTAAAGGGATTTATTAGCACACCAAAGAAAGGAGTACTACTTGAAAGTAACAATTGTCATTCACATATACCTGAAGAACAAGGCTTTTTTTGTCTTTGTAGAGGAGATATGCTCTGACACTGGGGGCTTGCTCATCATCCATCACAAAGAGTCCTGACATTTGAGTGAGTCGGCACTTTTTGTTCCAACAAGGGGGATGGACCAGAGAAGCAGCAAGCCTTGAGCAACAACCTTAAATCCTTGTAGATATTCATTGTGGCCTGGTTGTTCTCTGGGGAAATAAAAAAGAAAAAAAATGAGTTGGAGTCATGAAGAAATCTCCTGGAGATCAACCTGTTAAACAGATCTACTGCATTCTTCAGGGTATATAACACATACTATGGTGAATTCAGAGGTGTCTATTCTTTGCAGACATCATAGGTTCTGTTCTGATTTTCATGCACACCCTGGATTCTACTGTATTATTTTAAAATGTGAGATCTCAGTGGATTCTGTTTTTGCAACGCATCTCAGTGAGTCACTGAGGGGCACAGACCTTGAGAATTGGGTTTGCTTGTTTGCATGCAGCAAAATGATCAAATATCAGAGATGCTCATTCCTCACCTGCACAGAAAACTGAAAGTCTGTCCCTGACTTCCTCCACTGGCCTTTGCTCTTCCAAAATGAGTAGACAGAATGTTAGTTATGTACTAGTCAGGCACTATTTACTAGGGGTGTAATGATTCACTAATGCATATGATGCATGGCGTTTTAATGTGTAAGATACAAGACGGGCTGTATCGGTAAAAGGCTGAATGTAAATCGGAAAAAAGTCAGTGCAGCACTAGCATATTGATACATCTCATTACGACACACATATGTTTCATTTTTGGCATCAGTGAACTGCCGCTCTAACTTTCCTGCATTTTCTCTCTCCTGCCTCTGCCTGCACTGCTCTTGCTGGATGCCTGCTGCCTCGCTCACACAAAACAAGCGCTCCTTCCTCCCTCTCCTGTCTCTCCTCGTCATTTCCTGAAAACAGAAGGTTCTGAAAACAGACTGTGAAAGAACTGATGTTGCACCACATCGCACTACCAAACTTTCATTACACAGTGTGGAATAAGTTTGGACTTTATAATAAAGATGAGAAACGCTGCTGTAAATCATTTATGCAAAACATGTCTGACAGCAGAGTACAGAGACACGAGTCTGACCCACTGAAACGTCATGTCACTGTGAGAGCAGGTAACCCAGAGCATCACTGTTCTTCCACACTAATCAAAACCACACCACTCTTCATATGAAACAGAGCAGCAGATCATCTTACTGTAAAAATACTTTGTAAACAGTTTTAGTTTAGTTTGTTCACAGAGTCTCATTTAGGTTACAGAATCTCATTTACAAATGAGATTCATAATAAGATGTTAACACTACTGTAATATCCCCTTCTCTCTGTTTCTACTGTTTCTGTATTCAGTAAAACGATCAGGATTTCTTCTCTAAATACAGCATTAATAGAATCAAAATGTAAAGAATCTCACATTGCATCATCTCGTATAGCATCATATCATTGTATTGTGACAGGGCTGAATCGTATTGTAAGGAATTGTTAGCTATTTCAAAAATTCTAAGATGTATCATATCGTTGAACATGTATTGAGATGCCCATTGAATCGTCTCAGTCAGTGAGATGCACATGTCTACTATTTACACTTACACCATTTTGCAAGGCCATTTTCACTGCACCTTGGGTTTATCGCACCACCCAAAACAAATGTGATTGGTTTAAGGAAATACAAACAAAGCACAGAGTTTCCCCCCTTATACCATAATAATGATATATTAAACATAAAAATGATCTGCCTAGCTCCTTAGGCTATTGCTAGTGGGTTCAAACCCTTGTTCATACAGGAATGAAGACTTAGTCTAGGACCACTTACTACTGGACTCAACATTGGTCTCACTTTGTGTTTAAGTTGAGCTGGGACTGGACAATCACCTCACAAAAACACATTTTAGAGGGCAGCGCCTATACTAATTGAATCTGAATGGTGTGTTTAATGTAGGCTTTGCCCCTTAGTGGGATAAGAGCTCAGCAGAATATGGTCTGTGCTGTTAAGGAAGATAAAAAGAAATAGAGATTCAGCAATCCAGATACTACTGTCTTTTGGAATTCATTTTAATCTAGGGTAACATGAGCCCCGGAATTGCTATGGCACTAAATACTGTGTATCACTGTGACTGAATGAAGGGAACTAATGACAGAAACACTGAATTTTATAATGACATTGGCAAAGACAGTTAATTTAACATGGAACAGTCCCATCATGGCTGATCTCTTGTCGGCTTAATCAGGTCAGTATCTGCATATCACTAATATAATTTAATTATGTTACTGTTTACTGTGTTACATCACATGCTGCAGTCACCTTCACTTCAGACAGATCCTGTGTTGCTTCAAAGCCTCCAGCTCTGTTGTTTTCCATGCTCTTTCATGCAGCCTCTCCATAAAATGTTGAAAATATTGAAAATATGTTAGGCGTATCGTTGTAGCTGTTCTTCTAATTTGCATTTTAAATAAATAATTATAATACTAGTAAGCCTTAATGAGAAGACAAAAAACAAACTTTGGCAGAAGGTTGCAGATCAGATCTCATAAAAACCAGTAATTAATGCCTGAAAGTCAGCATCACTCAAAAGCAAAACCAGTGTTTGAAACCAACAATTAATCTGTGTCTGTCATCATGTCCTGGTCGGCCCAAGGGAAGACATTTTCCTATGCAAAGTGTCAGTGTGGCTTTTTAAATGACTGCACCGAGAAAAACAAAGGGGAAATGAAGCAAAAAGTGCTGAGCATTAGGAAAATATAATAGCCCCTCTGTGACAGCAGAACTACAGATATAACTGAGTGCAGAGCTGGCCCTACCCAATGTGGTGCATTAGGCAAGATTTTATATGGCGCCCTCCTCCATCGGCGATTTACATACACTTACAAAATAAACTGAATAGCATTGTTTTTACCATTGTCTTACAGACCCCTCCATGCCGCCCAGCTACAGAAATATAAAACTGGTTATTTACCGATTAGTATACCATGTTGAGGCTAATTGCTCAGAAGCAAGTTATCAACTTAACAGTACGCTGTGCTAATTAATACGGGTGCAACAGATCAAAAAAACTCATGGTTCGGATTGTATCACAGTTTTGAGTCACGGATTGGATCATTTTTCGGATCAGCAAAAAAGTCTTTGTCTGTCTGTCATTATCACCATAGTTATGTAATGTAATAATAATGATAATTGTAATAATATTAAAAAACTTCAAACTTATACTGTGCTGTACTATGTATATACTATACATATATTAGATCATTATACACTGTACAGCAGGGGTCCCCAAATGGTGGACCGCGGTCCGAGTCCGGACCCACACGCCGTCCTATACGGACCCCGACCTATAACCAATAAATTATTAAGAGATTTTAAATTTTGACAGGACGCTTCTATTTTAACTGGCGCAACTTTTCTAGTCTTTCCGGCGCTGGTTTAGCTGATCAGGAAACACACAGACCAACTGCAGAGAAGCTGCGTGTGGAGGAGACTGTCGTTAATGACGGAGTTTATTATAACAGAAACTAACGTGATGGTTAATGACATCGACATCAACCAGATGCACTTATAAAATTAAACAACTGTCTATACGTAAAACAGGAGAGTCTGTGTTTCTCTGTGAGAAACTTTCAGACCTTCTCACAGCAGAGTGAACAGGTGAGGGAGGAGAGGAGGGCAGACTGATCACTAATGAATCACTGATACCGCCGTCCTCTCGGACTAATTAAAAAAATAAAAATGACAAAATTGGTGACAAACCAAACCTGGGTGTCCACACACATAAAGTCTTTGTGT